>NC_133236.1:11759664-11789664 GCF_040436345.1 Pagrus major
TCACCTGTTTTTTTAAGATAATATAGACTTGGAGATGATTGCTGTATCATATTGCATTATTGTCTGAACACTGATTCTGTACAGTGTTATCATTGGCTCAAATACTGTGATAGTGCTGAAAGTTTGCCCTGTTATTTCCACTCCTCTATTATGTCACACCAGATGTGACTTTTCCTCCCTAGTGGTTAATGAGCCACACCTAATCTGACACCAGGTGTTGTTTCTCAGCTATCAGTGAGGAACAAAAACCTGCAGGACACCAACATTAGCGAGCTCAGATGGAAACAAAGGCAATGACCCATAAAGAGAGGAGATTTCACCCACTTAGATGAAACAATGTGACATTTAGGACCAGTTGTTTCCACCACAAAGCCAGAGCAGAGAGCAGAGAGTAGATTAGAAGAGTCAATGTGATATTGCCTTACTTTAGGAGGTGATTGTAAAGAAAAATATACCAGTCCTGTTCAGTTTTCTCATGTCATCATTTTGTATTGTGTGAAAATGTCATACCCTCCTTCAATTTTTTTTTGACGGATTACTGTGAAATTTTCCCCCAAAACCTGTCTCACAGGTTTTGTCTCTCATCAGCCTTGTTAGCACTGAACTGTTCCCAGTGTCTCTGCACCTGCACCTTAGTTTACTTTGTATTTAAGCCTGTGTTGTTCCCTCACTATTTGTTGGTTCGTCTTTTCATCCTCACCTCAGTCCTGTGTCTCCTGCATCTCCTGTGCCTGTTCCCCAGTCCTCATGTGTTCCCCGGTCCTTCATTTATTCACCATGGTTTCCTGGTCCTTCCTGAGTTTTTGTGTTACTTTGTATTTTCCTACTTTGGATTTTTGGATTTTGGACTTCAGCTCACTAAAGGATAGGACAATTATACAGTGTGACCAATGATGTGATCAGGCTCAGATATAAACAGTGTGAACTCTGTAGTGTTTTGAATGTTTTTTGTGACGCCATCTGTACACTTTTATTAGGATCTTTAATATTAATATTACACACAGGATTTATTCATTATCTCACTCTGATGATGTCATTTCCACATAATACATACATCACAGTGCCATCAGCAGGATCTTAGACACATGATATAAACTTTGTAATGTCCTCAAAAATGTATAGTGAAGTTACATAACAATGTCATAACCGTAATGCCAAGTCGTTACCATATAATGCATTGATTGAACATATTCGGTCTACTACTGGGTCCATACAATTGCAGTTTACAGTCAGCTGTTATAAATAAAGGCAACTAATAACTGACAGCAGAGCAAGAATACATCCGGTCAAAATAAGACTGCTATCTTATGATCTTCACGTGTAGCGTGTACCTTACTTTGCTCAGCTTTAGCAATGCCACAGTACCTAGAAAACAGTCACATCACGCTAACTGTTACAGTTTGTGTTGTCATTGGTGATACTAAATATATTATGTTTCAGTAAACAGACCACGTTCGATGTTACTTATCGGTCTAAAGAAAACTTGTGAGTTCGTAGTTCATGTCTTTTCAGGAGCTTTTGTTTGAGATGATGATAAAAGTCGTTTTTCTGAAGCTTCTGCATCTTTATGTTTACTGAATAACTAACTGAGGCTGTTAACTTCTCTGCAGCCAGGAGGTATTATTACAAGAAGGGACAGCTAGAGAGGCTACAATGACTCAATATCGCCCCCCAGGCCAGACGGACAAAAGAGATGGCCCGTCCGTGGCTGCTTAGCAGTGGATATCTCTGCAATACAGTACACAGGCATCTTAGACAGAACGCCAGATCTGTTACTTCTTCACACTGTTGATCGGGTTAGTTCGTTTTTTAAATGTTTTAAACTAAAATTATGTCCAGATCTTACAAAAAGCTTGCCTTTCATTTTCAAGCTGCCTGCATGTGTATGTCTTGTGTTTGGTCCTTTTGTGTAGATAGTAACACTATCTGTTAGCAGATTTCAGCTCACATTATTTTTGTTTATTTGAGTTACTCGCATGAGTTTGACTGCTATTAATTTTGCCCCAAAACAGGCACAACATTAGCTGCAAGCTAGCGAGCAATAACAGGCAGTGAAGGTGTGTGTGTCTGTGTTTGCGTTCAGTTAAAGTGAACTTAGCTTCTGACCAAAGTAGGCACTAACCAAATACTCATTTCTTTCTGTTATCCTCCAGTGTCTTTACTTTTCCCCCTCTCTTTTCTCTACCTTCAGGTTGAGAAATAAGCGTGAAGATAAATCCACTTTTTAATCCCAAAAGCTTAAAAAAACAAACGTGCTCTCCACGCCAACAAAACTACCTGGTCAGGTTTATGAGAAGTTCATAGTTTAACACGGTGTTTGTTTGACCCATTCTTCCACCCCGTCCTCCTCAATCTGCCATCTTTGTTCACCTGACTTCCTCCTTGCTCCTGTCATAATTACTACGACCACCAGATGTCCCCACCTAACAATAAACGGAAATATGGGTTGTAATCAGCTGCTTGCACAGACAACAAGTGTGGCTGTTTTTATGGTGAGGACATGCTGCGAGGTGGGTATTTTCATGAAATCATTCATTTTAGATTAATAGAGGAAAAAGTTAGTAAAAATTATTTGGAAATTGGGCTACACATAAAATGCTTTAGGCTTCAGATTATCGCTGATCAAATAACAGCCCTTGTTGGAATTTCTTGCTGTATTATTACAATAAAAAGGATCTGGAGAAATTCCAGATATTCCTGTAACATAAATTAATGTTCTGTCTGTCAATTCAAGTTAAAAGCTCTCCAAAGCCTGAACTGATATTGATCAATTTCACTGTGTAAAAGCATTCGATTAAACTTTGTAAGGGGAGTATCATAGGTGTACAACAGTGACTGGACAATATCTGACAATGTGGCCAATGAAAACAGGCAATCTGCCATAGTGCCAGACACCCAGATCCTCTCTCTTTCTCTCTCATCTGTTCTCTGACACTGCTTCTTCTGATCTCTGCATCCCTCTCTTTCTTCCTTTTTCCTGACACAACCTCTCTCTCGCTCTCTCGCATTGATTAATTCCTCAGGGCTGCCGTCTGATGCTTTTCAAGCCCCGTCCTCCTACCATCGCCTGGGGCTAGGCAGACGACCGGAGGGATACTGACTCAATGGATTGAAGCTTGGAGAAAAGACAGAACTTTCTTTACGAAAGATCAAGACACTTCTTTCTCCCAGAGTTGTTGATATAGAGAGTGCTGAAAAACCGCTCTGAGCCTTTGGTCTTCTGAGGAGCAGAAATTATTTTACCTGTTTGACAGAGACACAGCAGCATTTACAGAATATAACCAAGCTGGTGAGGAAAATGGGATTTTCTGCCTGCTGTGAAGCTGTATACTGGTTCAGAATAAATAAGAAAAAGCAAGGACAAAAGCCACGTTCATGTCATACTGGAGTTATTGTAATTAAGTTATCATAACATTTCAAACTTGAGAAACTTTAAAGATCATGTAAACTCCCATGTAAGATACCCCATTCTGTATTTTGTCTCTTCATATTCTACTTAAAGCCTTATTTTAGTACCACTATGGTGCATTATACAGCATCTTGCTGATTTTCTTCATCATTTCTGAAAGTAAATAGAATCTTTGAGTTTTTGACTGTCAGTCGGACAATAGGAGTGATTTGAAGATGTTACTTTGGACTTAGTGATAGACATTTATGAATATTTTCTGACATTGTTTTGCCATTTTATAGACTGAATCAATCCATTAAATCAAAAAATAATTGGCTGATCAATCAATACTAGTCGTGAGTTGCATCCTTACTGTAACATCCCTACTGCTATGTGCAGTTTTCTTGTGTTTGCCGGGTATTGTTTAACTTGCGAGGCAGCCGGATTCGAAAGATCATGTGAGTTCGTAAATCGACCACGCTGGGCTTTAAAGGTGCAATATGTGAGAATTTTCGTTGAAAACATTTAAAATGTGAACTAAAATTATAAACACAATGTGAAGATGTAACAGTTTTTACATTATGATGCGTATGCAGGCTTATGTGCTGTAGAGATATCTATTGAGGTTAGCATGCTAACCAGCTAGCCCTGGCCTGTGCCAGTCCAAAGGTCCGTTGTTTGAGTGTGACTTCAACAGCTGGCGAATTCTGGCCAACAGCACTGAAAGCTTTTCTCGATTGGAAAATATGTTTCCACTCTTCTCCCGACTGACTGAAACTCCATGAAGAGTTTAATTTACCAACGGCTCTGCTGTTTGTAGCTAGAGCTCTCCTATCGTTGATTTGATGAATCAAAATTTGATGAATTTAGCCTCAAACTGTGATAGACGGATGGTTTGTCCAATCACCTGCTCATAATTAAACAAGACCAAGAGTTTACACACATGTTGGCTGCTCTGCGGAGCTATGCTTACAGTGGGGGTCTGAGGCAAATGCTAACATCATTATGCTAACATGCTCACAATGATAATATTCTTTCCAGATGGTTATGTGAAACAAACTAGGCTACTTTGTGAAACTAACCATCTGGCACGATAGGTTATGGTATTGTTTTGGTTTTGTTGATAAAGAAAAATGTATGAAATGAAAATTTCAAAGTTGCACTGACTTAGCTTGAGAAAGATGTTGATTCTCAGTGGGAATGTCTGCTGTACCAGCTAACATTACCCCTAAAAGAGCTTTAGGATGCGTATCCATGTGAAAGCTGAAATATAGTGTCCTTTTATAACTCAGTCAGCTCCTTATTCAGTCAGTGTGCTGTCAGAGTTTTCAGTCTGCAGGAACTACCACTCTGATCAAATGTAAAGTGTTTGGGAGCAGGAGCACAGATGAACAGTCCAGTGTGACAGACTGCAGCAGATCAGCATGGTCCTTACTGATGTTGGGAACCTCATGAGAGGAAATCTATTGGAAACAATAATCAGTGAAATTTTCCATTTCAATAAAGTGCTCACCAGGAGCCTTTTTTCTGCAGGCACTGTCCCCCTTTGATGACAGAGAGCCCGTGACAAATATTTCATAACACACCTAGCCCTGATAAATGTGAATGAACTTGTTGCTCCCAGCAACGGCTCAAAATGGCGGATGGTGAGGATGCGTGACCAGGAACACATTCAAGTACACTCGTGGACCCAACTGCAATTGGGAGAATCAGTATTCATATGACATGGCCCATCTTGGATTCACATTTCCTTTTATGAGATAAGGAGAGTGAGCAGAATGGAGGAGGTAATGGGAAAGACTTTCAAAGATGCACTCGCGAGGACAGGATGTCTGCCTCCACTGATCAGGGATCAGTTGTTCATGCTCCTCGGGACGTCTCTCATTTCTATAGAAATCTGATTTGTGTTCAGTTATTCAGTTACACTGTATGGTGGTAATGCAGCCAGATGTTGAACTTTATGCACTTTCAATGTGGCTCTCCAAGAGTACAAACTGAATATAAAGTCCTCCCAACAAGGACCTTAAAGCACTGCAATAAAATTATTTGGTCTACAATATTCAAGGCTGCAGTGTGATTTAAATGATTTAAAATGGAACTTTCCCTGGCATCAGCCGCTAGAAAGAAGGTCATCAGCCTCTCTGCGGAGGATAGTCTCTGTGCTCTGAGGGGCTCTAAAACCAGATCAAAATTTCTCGGATATTATGTTGCCTCATAAAAGATATTAACTGGGTTGTGACACCCTAGAAAAACTTCGAGAAAAAGGCAGGAGTTCAGGCAGTTACAGGCACATAATTTTCAGGAGAGGAGAGGTCAGGCGTGGGAGAAAATTTAAAAGTCATTGAAAAGATGCCAGTGGTCAACGAGGTAATGAAAGTGCTGCCGCTGAACCAAATACCTCATTAAGAAAGAATATCTAGGCGACAGGTGGAGGATGAAACCCGACTCCTCCAAGACATGAAAGAAATGGCTTCATAAACAGCTCATCCCAGTGGATTCTACCACAAGGTAAAAGGCGACCTGTATGCTTGTGTTTTTATCCTCAGGAGGATTCTTTTATGCTTGAACATTTTTAGTAAATAACATGAAAAAAAAGCAGTTTGGAGGATGCTTAAATACAGTGACAAGAGGAGGAATAACAACTGAATAAATAACACTGAAAAGCACCCTGGAGTTATAGTGTTTCCTGAAGATAAGATTACAGAATCTTACATCATTACCAGGCTCTCTGATATTCCCACATTGTGTCCTTCATAACGTTGTAGGACACTTGCAGTTTATCAGCCTTTCATTTGCATCTGGCATTTTTAGATTGTGTTTTCACAGCTGGAGTGTTTTGTAGCGATGGCAGGAAAAAGATCAACCGCACAGAGGAATCCAATGAATCAAAGAGGATGTTCACGGTCATCATGTCGAAAATATGTTTAATACTTCATGTCTCATGAGTAGAGAGATAGTAGACAGTAGAGAGGCCTGTAAGGAAAACCAGAAGCCTTACTTCAAGGCCCTCTCAAACTAGCAGGACTTTAGAACAAAGGAACTGAGCCAACGGCCAAAGGCTGGCAAATTGTACTTAGATGCAATGTCCATCCCAAAGTCTAACCCCGCTCCCTATTGGACAAAAGTTGCCTCAATCAATAAAAATCTGGCAAAATGACCATGACGTCACTCAGGGCCCGTCGCATTTCCAAGGTAACGTGATGCTGTGAAGAAGCGCCGGCCTTTAATCAGCAGTTACCATAAGGGTTTGTTTTTGGTGAATATTTGAATTTGCTTTGACCTGGGCTACAATTCCTAACTCGCTGGACGAGACAGAGACTGTTTTTCTTTCCTTTTTGTTAGAATATTCTTTATTGCTTTTTTTCGGATCCATAGAGGAACACTGTACAACCCAGTCGTTTCTCACCACCTGCAGAAGGAAGAACATTTTTTTCAGAAGGAGACGGAACTACCAAGGTCCGGTCCTGCAACCTGATCGATCCCGCTGTTTGCTTCCACTAACGGGAGGACAGCCTGCCATCACTCGCTGCTAGGACGCTGCAGCTGACTGTACAGCGTGGCTCATGGTGGTGACCATGGGCGCGGGAACTAGGGGTGCTGGGGGCACTGCAGCACCCCCTCAAAAAAGGCATTATAAAAACAGTTGATAAAAAAATGTGATGCAGACTCACAGCAGGGAGAGAGAGCTAATCTGGAAGAGTAAGAAAGAAGGTGTGTGAGAATATGAACAGAAGTGTCCACAGGATATAAAAACTTTCTTTGATTATGAAGCCTAATGTTACTATACAGGTTTTTTTGGTTTATCAATCAAGTGTATGAACTATGCAGACTGGTGACAAACAGGCAGATCCACTTTACATACGCCCCTCTCCTCACGAGACCTCTGTATCCTCACTGTGCTGCATTATGAGGCAGTCTATCCCGACATTTACATGCATATCTGGTGGTCTGATCACGTCCCACCTGGCATTAGGCGTCTCGATATGTGTCTCGAGTGACCATTTGTGATCGGATCTCTCTTCCCCGCTCTATCTGAATAAACACAAACATCACTGGAGCTAACGGAGGCAGGTTTTTTTTTACACAAACACGAAAAAATTGATGTATGACGTATGCCAAATTTACAAGAAAGCCCAAATAAGTGTTATTTTTCATAGACAGGGTTTCACAAAGTTTATACAGTTTCTCCTAACTCAACAACTCACAAAAGTGAGCAACTTTATAAGGCAGTCTGGGGAATTTCTCTCCCTCTTGATCTCTTTGACGTTGTATGTTGGAGTTCAAGTTTGCTGTCTGTTGTAGTGTAAAATGTTATCAAATTGCTGTAAACTATTAAATATAGGTTATTCTGGCCATTGAAATTATACAGTCCCCTCCAACACTATTGGAACAGCGAGGCCAATTCCTTTATTTTGCTGTACACTGAAAAAATTGTCGCAAGAGATCAGTATGTCAGCATCCATTTCCAGGTATTTACATCTAGATCTGTTAAAAAACTTTGAAGATAACACCTTTTGTTTAAACCCACCCATTTTTCAAGTGAGCAAAATTATTGGAACATGTGACTGACAGGTGTTTTTTGCTGCCCAGGTGTGTCCTATTACATTGATTATTCAAACAATAAATAGCACTGAATGTCTTCTCTCAGTTTCAGCTTTGGGTTTTGCCTTTGCAGACTGCATTTATAACCAACATGAAGACCAGAGAGCAGTCTATGGGAGAAAAGCAAGCGATTTTGAAGCTGAGAGAAGATGGAAAATCAATCCGAGCCATTGCACAAACATTGGAACCAAACTGATTAGGAGATTCTTCATCATGCAGCAAGACAACGACCCAAAACACACTACCAAAACAACCAAGGAGTTAATCAGGGGAAAGAGGTGGAAGGTTTTAGACTGGCCAAGTCAATCTTCAGACTTAAACCCAATTGAGAATTTTACCTGCTAAAGGCTTGATGCAGTTATTGCAAGCAAAGGATTTGCAACTAAATATTAAGTATTATTCGGTCTAATCCATTTTAAGTCTACCTGTTCCTAAAAATGTGGTGTTTCGTAACAAATGATGCTATCTTCTAAGTTTTTTAACAGATCTAGATGTAAATACCTGGAAATGGAAGCTGACATACTGATCTCTTGTCTCATATTCATCTTTTGGTGGCAAACCCAAATGTTTTCAGTGTACAGCCAAAATAAAGGATTTGGCCTCGCTGTTCCAGTGTTTACTGAAGCTGTGGCATACAAACAAAAATTTAAAAAACAACGGCTTGATAGAAGTCCATAACAATTCAAATATAGATGCATATAGTGAAATAAAAAAATTGAAATACAAAAATGAAAATTCAAAATCTCAACGCTGGGCAGAACAACAACACAACTCTATCCCAGAGGGCAATGGCAAGTGTATGAGTGCTATGTCATTTTTTACAAATAAAGTTAATCCATAATATTTCAGTATATCAAACTTAATTCTTCATTCTATCTGTTGCCAGATGTTTCAGCCACTGAATGGATTTGTGTTCTGTTGCCTCTCTATATAGTTTTCACAGGTACCGGCAGAGTCCAACTTTTCCCGCCATGTATTCAAATTGTGCAACCTCTGACTTTGGATTCTCAGGAAATGATGCATGTATTTATTCTGGATATGATGCTAAAGACAGGAGATCATTTGACGTAACGTGGAAGAAACGTTTTGATGATAAAGTCAGTATCGTCAGATGACACTGTTGATGACGAATTTATCACAGATGCAATGAATCCCTTCAGCACACAGTTTGTTTTTCCTCCTTTGTTGCATTCTTGACAGCCTCTCAAGATGTTTCTGCTTCCCCAGTGGCTAACACACAAGTGTCAATTCAAACAGAACTCTGGGATGTGTATTATTAAAACACACTTGCCGTTAGCACAAGAAACCACTGATGTCAATAATTCAAAGAGGCACTGAAATCCAAAAGATTGTAATTTTAAGGAAACAGTTTTCAGAACTGTGGCTGTCAGTGTTTGGACTGGTTTGTTGTAGAATGGTTGTAATTCCAGCTTTGGATGAAGATCAAATTAACCTTGAAACGGTCGGCAAAACAATCTCACCCAAAGTTCTGGAGCTTTTAATCATTTCATGTGATCTTCCTCAGTAGATTAAATGTGACCAGTTGTCTTTGAAATTTGCTTGTTTCTGACCATGTCATCATTTCATTTTCTTTTCTACGTTTGTTGTTTTTTTTAGCCATCATCATACTTTAACAACCGCAAATAATAGATGAGTTTAAGCTGCCCCCAATATTAACAAAAACAAAGCCTGAAAAACATCCTCCAAGAGGCCCCTGAACAGAGCTTAATGCTGTTGTTTTGCTCTTGCTATTTGGATTCTCCCCACAGAGTTGAAGGGGCTATATTGCATGGCCCCTCTCAAGTATTATAGATAAACTGAGAGGATAAACACTACAAATATATCATGATTGTTTCTTTCTTGAGACATCTTCGAAGTGAATGTTAAGGCTATTACCTTCAGTGTCTGGTATTGACAAGAATGACTAAGCTCTTTACGCAACAAAAATGCAAAGCGCAAACAGCGACTTCACACAGAGGGTCTCACATCGGGCCCCCCTGAGCTTGGAGTTGGTTGGTTTGATAATCCACACATGGCACAGGAGATTCACTTTTTTCACAAATATTTTGTTCTTGGCACAACAATAGCATCAAAGACAAACTACATATTCCTCAAATGACTCAATTGGTCGATTGCCAGTGACAACATAACGACATTTGTATATTACTTTTCCAACAGCATGACTGTTGGAGTGTACCAGTGACCAGGGCCGTAGCCAGAATTTTAGTATTATTGAGGTCATGAATCCGAGCCCCGCTAGGGAGGCTAAGGGGCATGTCCACCCAAGAAGATTTTGAAGACTAGTATATACTGTATCTATGCATTTGAATGGATTTTAGTGTGGTCGAGAGTAACAATAATCACTTTGGAAATAATCTCATTGTCAAATTATAGATGAAAACTGGACAAGAATGTAGTTCAAGATACAGTCACAGATATGGACAGTTTTGTAGCTTACTGCCCACTTTGTCTTTCTTTTAATTTATTTTAATCTTGGCTGTGTAGCCAGGCCGGGCCGGGAAAAAAATACTTTAAATGTGGTGCGTGCTACCTCCACCCAAAATGACGGTGTTCAACACCAGGGAAGAAAGAGAAATGTTGTGTTGTATTTAATTGTTACAAAGGCATAATAGCGAATGTGTGTCAGTTAAAAATATACCAATACATAATATGTCCTGTAAAATAAGAAATAAAACATTGTAAATGTAATTCTTATTTGCGAAAAAAAATTAAGTAAGAGGTATTTCTCATTAGTAATTATAGTGTTAAATGACAACTTGCTTTAGAAAATCATCACTTTAACATTTTAAGCAATATATACATGTTAAAAAATGGCCAAAGACTCATAAAAAAATGCAGAGGACATGACCTCAGTGCCCCCAATGGTAGCTACAGGCCTGCCATTGAGAGGCGTAGTGGACCTTCGTCATACGCTTGCTGTTTGAGTTGGGTTTCAGCAAGAAAACTACCCACAATGTTTTCAGGAAAACGTGAATGTTTTCAGGATGTTCTGAACATTATGGTTTGGGTTAAAACAAGTACGGTACTCATGTAACTCAAAGCACGTGCGTTATGTATGTAACGCCAAAACAGGATCATCAACTGCTTGCACACTCGACTTATATGGTCATTTTTCTTATGAGTGCTGTTTTAAACATGCATCCAAAAAGATGTTTTGATGAACTTCACAGCACTTCCTACATTATTACTGATCTTTGACACAGATTGTAAATATGTGTTCAAGTTGTAGAAGAAGGGGTTGAATTGTTAGACAGTAAGCTTCTGTTCATTCATCAAAATCTGATGATCATTGAAGCATTTTTGACATCATGGCACCTAAATTTGAATGAGCTTAAGAGATATGCTTCTTAAAGATTTGTCGTTAAAGTTGAAACTTGCGGAAACTAAACATCCTCTGTCTATGAAGTTAATTCACGATAAGATTAAATAAAATCTTTAATTCAAGTTCATAAACCAGCGTATTTTTCTGTGTCTTGTAGGTTGTGTTTGTGAGAGGACACTGTTGAGTTGATGTGTGTATTTCTGCGTGTCATGTTGTCAGTGCAGCTTCATCCTGCCTGTCTTACGCTTGTTACAAGCTGTCATGTCATGAGAGTAGCAGAGAAAAAACCAACCAAACAAAGAGCTTGCTTGGCCATGCAAGGGACAGACAGGCTGCATCACACACACATCTATGCATCGACATACAAACACACACACACACACACACACACACACACACACTAGACAACAGCGATGGCGTGGCTGTTACTGTTGGCTGGCGACGCTTGACGTTTGCTTTAGCTATGCACTCTGAGTTGTCAGGATTTCATCTTCTTGGGTGAGCAGGGCAGAAGAAATGTTGGAAGGAGGTGTGTGTAGTGGTGGAGGGGACGGGGGGCACGTGGCATGTACACTAACACACTACATAAAAGATAAAAGTATCACACCCTCTTGTTCAGTGTTTCATAGTATTAAGTCGTAAGACGGCCTGTCCTCCCCTCTCCTTCTGCAGTATGTGTGTGTGTGTGTATGTGTGTGTGTGTCTTTTAGCGAGTAATGGACCCTACAAGAGCACCCCAGCCCGCCATGATAGATGGAGCTGTAATGGTTGTTGCTGTAGAAACCACATCATCTATCAAACTACAGCTAATTTCATTTAGTTAGTACTTAACACTGACCACTGATTTCTGTTGTTGAACACAGTGAGACACTCTTCTCTGTCTATTTCTCTAATCTAAGTGTTGATCATCGCAGATTGTGATCAGTGAGGCAAAAACTGATGTAATACAAGAGTGAGTGAGTGTCCGACCATAGGGGTTGAATCTAAGGCTGTACAGCGATCAGCCCCAACATTGATAGGACTAACAGGTGAAATGAACAGCATTGTTCATCTTGAAACAATCAAATGTTCTGCTCAGGAATGGCCCGAGATCAAGCATCTGTGTGACGTGCTGGAACAAGTCTAGTCCATCGAGGCCCCACTGTAGATAGGACTTGGCTCTGACTCATTGAGGCATGGACACAGGAGCTCTGGGGGTGTTCTGTGGTGTCTGGCACCAGCTCGTTGGTGGTGGATCCTTTGACTCCTATGGGTTGCAAGGTGGGACCTCCATGGACTTTCAAGATGTTCACTGGGATTGGGAACGAGGGAATTTGTAGGCCAGGTTGGCACCTTGCGGTCTTTTTTAATTTCCTTGGGCCATTCTTGAGTTCCTATGATGTGGCATTTTAATTCCTTTTAGGCAGGTCTTGCCACTCAGCAGTCATCTTGGTAACCCCCCTGGGCAGTTATTTCGATCTAACAAGACCAGGCCCATACCTAAATGAATGGGAATGGAACCAGAGCTTAACTTTGCTGCTTCACTGCTTAATGCAACAAAATGTAACTTCCTAGATTTAGATAGCTGACTGTTGAGACTCATCCCCAGTTAGTCAAATACTGACTCTTTGGTTGGCTTAACAATCAGGCTGCCAACCCAACGCATCAGCATCGGACTACCTGGGGCTGAGACTCAACAATCAACAATTTATCTCTAGGAAGTTACATTGTTGCTTTAAAAACTTTGGTGCCTTTGCCACAAAATAAGGTTTAAATTGCTTTTTCCCCATCAGGTTATGCTTCTACTACGCATGCAGAATGTTTCACAACACCAACTTCTTTTGTGTCTGATGTTTCAGACTTTTCTATTCAAAATGCTTTAAGTGGTGTGTCTCCTCTCTTATAACATCTCTGACCAATCGCAATGACTAATAGCCAGTCTGCTTCTTCTATGTTTGTTTATTTTCTCTGGTGACTCAAAAGGCTCACAAGGAAATGGCTAATTATGAACATTATCTGTTTTATTTAAACTGCAAATCGACCACATGTTATGAATAATGACAGGACAGGGTAAAAATAGGCGTCTTGTACAGGAGTAAGAAGGTGCGAGGTTTCAGGTTCTTCTGTCTCACTGCTCTTAACATTTACACATTTCTAATTACAGCAGTGTGTGCCCATTGCATGCAAAATCACAACTGAAACAAAAACAACTTCAGGATTTGTCTGAATTCTGTCCCTGCACACTCTCCAATCCTGACTTTTAGATTGATTACAGTCTGAGTTTGTTTTTGTGCTCACTCAACGGTTTTCCATCAATAAGCTTCCGCAAAAAATAATCCCAAACAAGACACTCATGCCTGAAAGAGTGTTAGGACAGAGAGATATGGGATATAAAGTTAATCCCTGAAGTGGAAAAAACATATTGGCAGCTATAATGCAGCCAGCATTGATTGTACAAGGTCAGATTCTGTGTGTGTTGAAGCACATTGTGAGAACAGACAAACTTATTGAGACAATAGTGAAATATACTTTGTGCATTCAAAAACAACAGATATCAAGTTTTGTGGTCACACAGAAAGAGCTTGTTTCAACAGCTGACATTTTGGAATGACATTCAGCATTCATAAGTTAAAAGATAAACTTTGTACAGACATTCATGTTCCCCAGATGACTTCAGTGATGCTCTGAATTTTCCTCTAGTGCCACCAGGAGGCTGACATTTATGGGCTAGAGGTGCAACAAATCGCTTAAATTTAGTGGCCTGCTGAGGGGCAGCCACTAGTCACTATACAGAAACTAGTCGGAAATTACATGGCATGATCAGCAGAAGTTACGCAGAAAGAATTTTGAAGTTTCCACAAAATGTATTAAAGAAATCACCAGCTATTAATTAACTGCTTATTGGGAAATAGCAGATTAATCATATTGTTCATGTTGGGGTAATTTTCAATATATTTTGAGGTAATCGTATTGATTTGATTGTAGTTTCTAAGAAAATTCAAAGATGTTTCTTGGTAATTGCCACCTATACTAACAATCAAATTCAAAGATGGGAGATAACAAACTACAAATACTTCATTACTGTACATAAGTAGATATTGCAGGTACCTGTACTACTACAAAGTTTTGTGGTAGCACTCAAAATCGGTCTATTTTGAAGGTCTCATCTCAGACACTAACACATTTTCAGTGCAGTATGAGACTCCTACTGGCCTTTGTCTTGTCTTGGCCATGATACACTCGTCTTGGTCTCGGTTTAGGCAGTCTTGACTTCAACACTGACTTTTACACTTTGAGTACATTTCAGAGCCTTTGCTTTTACTGTTGAATCAGTACCTCTGCTTTTTTACCAGTCTTTTTTTACACAAGTATCTGTACTTCTGCTTGAATAAAGAATGTGTGTACTTTAGCCACCTCCGATGAAATTTGCGAACCTGTAAAAAGACATGTTACCTAAGAAATCACTATCTGAGTAAGATATTGGGGAGTGTCGCAGAACAGTTTATTACAGCTCTTCATCACAAAATGTTTCCTGGAATACAGCAGACATCCTAAGTTGATTATTTCGTCTGAGAGACGAGCATGTGAGTGTGCAATGGTCATCTGGTGGTCTGCAGCCTTTCCCTGTCTGTTTTATTGGTGCATTACTGTCACTTGGATGAATGTCTGTAATGGAGGTACTCCACTGAGCCCCTAATAAAACTCAGTGGGAGTGTGTCTGTGTCTAAAACAAATAGCTTCACTGTAAGGACTTTCTGTTCATGTTGGCTTAGAACTGAAGGTTTAAAGTACCTGAGTGCAGTTTTACTTACGTATTTGTAAGCCTTCAGAACAGTAATTATACGACTGTTTCACCACTGATTAAAATTTGTTTTTGCACCAAAATTTGCACGTAAATGTTTTTCTCAATGTAGGTCAATAACCGATTGACTTTTTTCCCATTGCCAGTCAACCAGTTTGCCTTAGTGTGTTTTTTTTTCTTCTGGTGTTTCGGGTTCCTCGTCACAATCACACTTGAAAACAGTAGGGGAGATTGAAAAGATATTGAACATTGCCATTCAAATGGCTTCTATGTTGTTTGTACTGGGAGTACCTTCAGAAAATGTAACAGGAAAAGATCAGAGGTATATACTGCGTACACTCTGATTGATTGCAAGAAAAATCATGACTGTACACTGGAGGAAAACACCTTTACCGACAAGAACCCAATGGACTCAGAGACTGAAACAAGTCTATATAATGGAGCACATGACAGCAAAACTGCAAATGAAAATGGACATTTTTCTGCAAAGGTGGACTCCAGTTATGTTGTATCTACAGACCGAAGCATGTAACCAGATGCTCTTAAAAAAAGGTAAATAGAACGAGAAGCCCTTTGTCAAAGAATGTTCAACAAAGTTTGATGTTCAGTGTTATTGACATTGAAAGTTAAATAAAGTAAAAAAAAATTTAAAAAAGAAGAAAACAGGGAACAGTAGACGGCACAATGGAGGCCAATGACAATGTTACAGTAGTCACTTTTTTAATATCTTTTACTTTAGCCTCTTTTTGAAATTCAACGCAGACTGAACAATGTTTGAGCGCTGCTTAAATGGAAAAGTATTTACGCAACAACTCTCCTTAACAGTGCATGTCATAGCATCACGTTGGAAAATGTGCATGTCCATTTCCACCTCTGCCTATCTAAACTAGAGCTTATAAAAAGCCATGACTTCAGAGTCATTTTGACCCAAGAACGAATGCCAATTGGACTCTTTCCCATTGACGGTAAAAAACCAGATGTTAGTGGGTGTTGGTGGTGGTTTTCTGTCCAGTATAAATGTTGTGTAATTGAGTGAAGCAATAATTCATGAACAAGTTGCCACCGTCTAATATCGAGTTGACTCCTTTTATTCTGTTCTGAGACAAGACACCAGTCTCACTTCTATCAGCTCTGAAATTTCTGTCTTTCTCAGATATGGATTAATCCATTTGCAATCTAATTTTGTTCCACAGCTATTACAACTCCCAGTAGGCCAACTCTTTTGGCCTGAAACTAATCCAAAATACCACATAACTCCAATTAAATCAAAGTTCTAATGGCCCATTGTTCATTTTAGAATAGGTTTTTAAGATTTTAATTACTTTTGAAGCAGTCAAAGGCCTTGCACAGTATGTCATTTAACATTTAGCAGAGTAGTGTCAGCTTTAGATCAGCTGGCAGATGTATCTGGATTTGTGCTGTACCCTGACCTCAGATATTTGCTTTCATTTGTCTTCTGTAATCTTGTTTTTTTAATTCTCCCCTCTTTTACTGGAAGAAGGGAACTGAAATCAAATGAGGTAATGGCATTTTGATGTTATGTTGATTCATGATTCATCCATGAGTCAACATAATTTCTTGACTGCATAATCATGATGTTGTAGTGCACGGACATGACCCTGGAATAGAATAGTTTGAAAGTCAGCAAGTTGGCTCACAGATAACATGGAAATTAACTTAAAAAATGAAAGAACGGGGGTGGAAGCCTGCATTCATTCATTTCCCAGCAAACATTGAGCATGTAATAGACCACAATTTTATGACCTCGAAATACTCCTCTCTTGCCCCTGTAACTGTCTTACTGAGAGTAACAGGGGCAAAAACTCATTATAATTCTTTATTTGCTTATATACACTGACTTTGTGCTTATAAAATAGTCAAAACAAGTGCTTAGGAGGAAAAACAGCCTATTCAAAGAGCAAAACACATAAAACTTGCATAATTTCCAAGTTTATGGCTTTAAAAATTGATATAAACTACATATTAGTGGATTTGAAATCGCATTGGCTGCATGATGGGAGGTTGGCATGCAAGTGGATCAGGAGAGAGGAGAAAGAAGAAAGAGTGTGTCATATGGCTACACGATCACTCATTGGCTGTTGTAGGCTCTAGGGTGGGCATATAAGCTCATATCTGCTCTAACGGCTGCCATCTCAGGTGTAGAAGGATAATGGTGTCTGCTGTGAAACGAGAAGAGTTTTTTGATGGATGGAAGTATGAAAAAGCATCCATGATTGCAGTTTTTTTGCCATTTCTTCACCATATAATCGTAGAGTACTGTGTTTTTGACTACATATGTTACTGAAATGGATGTACTGGACATTTGGGAATAAGACACTACAGTTTTTGTTGGAGTTTGATGCACTACTGAGACACTTTATTGATGAGTTGTCAAAACTGTGTACATGCTAGATTGTTAGCTGGTTTGTTTGTTGATTGTACCTCGCTGATGTGGTTTTATCTTGAAATGATTTGCATGAATAGAATCATGAGAATCTAAGCTTTCTAACGGTGCATGGCATGACTGTACACTTAAATTGAGGCATGTTAAAGGCGTGTTTGTAAAGTTTGTCGAAGTAGCTGGACGGTACAGTGAAATAACTATTAACTACATTATAATTATCTATAAATTTACCATTTATTAATGATGGTCATTATAAAGTGTCACCTACCTATAAAAACATTTTCATTACAAGGACTTTGATATAAAAACTTTTAACAAATACACTAGTAAGGTGAAAAACATCCATTCACATGTGACACAAGTGTCTGCTTGACACAGCGATGCTCCATCTGTTCTCCCTCTTAACAAAATGACTTCCGTTTAGTGGAGAAGCATCGCCTCTCTTCCCCACTCGCTGACATCCCTCTATCTGTACCGACTCCCCAACAGTAATTACTGATATTGTATTGCATGCCAATCAGAGAGAATCTAAAGAATATGTAATCAGAGACTGTGTGTGTGTGTGTGTGTGTGTGTGTGTGTGTGTGTGTGTGTGTGTGTGTGTGTGTGTGTGTGTGTGTGGAGCTCTCGACATGCTGAGTGATTTATTTGCGACCCGTCTGTTTTCCTCCTTACAAAGGAGGTTTGAGGTAGAAGGAGGAGAAAAATGTGTTGCGGTCGATTGGAAGTGGGTGGAGAAATAAACTTCTCTGAAAGCCCGACTTCAATTACGCTCTGAGACGCAGGAGACAGGGGATAAGACGAGAGGGAAGAGAGGATGGGAAACATATTTAGATGCTTTGGTTCTGAGACGTTTTCCAACTCTACAATAGAGAAGACCTCTGTTGAAAAAGATGCTAGAGCCAACACAACGGTTATTTGTGTATATTCTCTAATCTAGTACTTTTCTTGCAAGAATTTCTCACTTAAGAATAAGGTTCTCTCTATTCTTATATATCAAAAGGGAGGAAATTGTGTCAAATAAATGTTTAAAAAGGTCCAGCATCCTTGATTTTTATACATCTCCTTCACACTTTGGCTCGCTTAAGTGTCTCATGCTTCTTCTTCGGCCGTGCAATGTCTGGATGTGACAGCTCCAGGCCCATATCATTAATTAAAGCCAGACTAATCTATGACTCACACTTAACTTTCAGCCTCTGCAGCTGCTCTATACTCTTTCTTTGGCTCTCCTTTCAAATATAGAAGCACATGCATGCACACACGCAGCCTCTCTTTCCTCTCTGTGTCTAATTAATGCTGCCAAATTACTAGTTGTGTCCATATCTTGGAGTGCAAAATGAGGGGTTTTCTGCTTTGGAGCTTCTGGTGAATATTCAAACAGTCTTAGTTTCAAAACTGGGAGGAATTTACGCCGCATAAATACTGCAGCATCAATACTAATGTGGAGGTTTCTCCTCTCTAGTTTACATCATCCATGCAATGCACAATAATGTGGGACACATGAACTGTTACATTTAGATTTGTTGTTGTATTTTTACAGATTGCTGGACGGACTCGTTGAGGTTTTACTATGAACCATTGTTTGGAGGTCAGTTTTAGACTATGGTGTTAGAAAAAAAACAGCCATATAGGTTGTCTGTGCAGCAGCTTAGTGCAAACCATATTTACAGTATGTTCATTGTGAGGTGGCGGCCTCTAGTGGCCATAGTGATTATGACGGGAGCTAAGGAGGAAGTCAGGTGACGTAATGTAAGGCTGGAAATATACTTGCTTTTGAACCACAGTGCGCGTGTTACTAGAGGATACCACTAGATGGCACACCTGAACTTGTCTTGTTATTGTTGTCACATCCCCATACTGGTCCTACACTACCCCTCCAATTCACGTGTGTATTGCATCTTGCAGTCGTAATTTACGCAACTTACTTAATTTTAAACCTTATCAAGCCTAAACTGAGACAGTTTCACAACGTTAACTACATGACAACAAATGTTCAGTTCACTGCCTGTCACTGGTGCTCTCCAAGGGACATATGCTGTTTGATTGGTTGTTTTTGTTATTTGGCATAAATAATAAAACCAGATGTGTAATCTTTGTTTTACTCTTAATAAACTTAACATGAAAATGTATTGATAACATTCTATGTTTTCCGTATTTTGCCAACAAAAAGCCAAAAATGTGTTGATTAATATTTTTAATCTTCGGTACCGTTCCATCTGTGGCCTCAGAACATTTGTTCTTCTTGATGACGTTAAAGAACTTCAAAACTTTCATTTTTAAAACCTATTAAATGGATGAAAGACAGTTTGTTTTGTTTTGTTTTTTAGATAACAAATCAAATAGGAGTAAATATCTAAAAATCTGCTTTAGTGAGCCACAGGATGGTGTATTGGGGTTGGCTAAAATTAATTTCAGTGTGTGTGTTCATGGAAATGAAGAAACATGTCAACCAGTGTGGCTCTTCAACATGTTTTTTTTTTTTAAAAATGGAGCTCTTATAACACTGAAAACTAAAATAAACAGACATGACAGCACTGTATTTTGGTGACATTGAGATAAATTAGAAAATCGCCACCCTTGTCCTTTAAAATAGAACCTAGAAAAGGAGCTGCAGCTTCTCAGCAGCTTACAGAAATAGAAATATAACCAGAACAAACAACACTCAAAAAAGAGCAAAGACATGTAAACAAGACAGTGTAAAACAAGGTTAGCTGGGGGAGATGCCAGGGATGTGGCATCTCTCCTGCATTATTAAAAATACATCAACAGTTTTTGTTCAAAGAACAGGCATGTTGGGTTTCTCGGGGAGAATCTAATAACTGTGAGTTGTTTTATCTGACATGATGTGAGTGTGCTCTAGTAAAATGTATACCAGGTTGTGACAGGAAGCCTACCATTACCATCCCATTCAGCCCCACACTGATTTGGTGGCCTTTTTAAACGCCTTCCAGCACATACTCAACTGTCACTGCTTCAGACATTTCCAAGAATCCTCTCCACGCCTACCTCCACCTGCATTAAGTTCAAGCTCTGTTGTATGCATGCTGGAGGCTCTTAATTTCCAGGTTAATTTCCTCACCTCTCTGCATGCTGCTCTGCCGTGTTGCTGCAGGAGAAATCGTTCCAGAGAGAAAACCCATTCTGCCAAGTTAAATCTCTTTGCCATTTGTAATATGGTGAGTGTTTCTGACTGAAGTTACTGAGTTAAACTGCTGATCAGTGGTAACCAAGGCCTCAATCATTGTATCTCTGGATTTAAAGGCATATTATGCAGAATGTGTCACTTGCTGTTTGTAAACACATCATTCAAAGGTCCAGTGAATGATTCTGGAGAAAGATAGTTGATTGTTGATTCACACTTTGGGTTGTTGTGTACATAGAAACATCTTAAACACAGTAGAAAAATAGGATAATTCAGGCAAAGGGAAGGGCCTCTGCAGATACACACACCGTCACAAACTTCTAGTGGCACATACGTGATGACTGACATTTTCACACTTTTGAAATGCATGGTGGGTAATTATTTGGAATATTGCAGTTACCTATCATGATTCTTACAGTATCATATTGTACTTGTGAAATACTGTATTTTTCACAGTCAAATTCTGTCTGGTTATTGTAGAAATACAATATGTTACTGTAATTTTCTTGTATATTACTGTAAAATAATGACTATATACTACTGTGAATGTACGGAAATTATAAGCCAGTAATTTACTGTGAAATGACAATAATACTAACAGTGAACTCTAAAAAAGTTAAATGGCTCTATACAGTTCGTAAAATCCAAGACCAGCGATCCCAAATTGATTTAAAAAGACGTTATTTACGCCCTCAACGTAGGGTGAGAAAATAATGACTGAATCTTCTCTGTTGGGTGAACTGTTCCTTTATGTACAAAACTTAAGATTAATGCATGTTGCTGAGGCTGAACTTGTTAGCCGACACCCTGGAGACGAGCATTTTGAGTCAGCACATACCGCGGAGGGAATGATGAAGAGGCATCATCCTGAAAATAATATCACAGCACCACTGGGCATTTATTGTCTGCAAAGAATAAGTTGAGTTTACTGGCAATTCAATGAAACCTACAGTAATAAATTGCTTACCTTGGATCTCTTGTCCCACAACCAAAAACATGTGTCTGCAGAACGTATAGTGCCACTCGCTCACTTTCACAACGATATCTGTTGCAAGTGCACTCCGTCCACACAGTTTCAGAGCAGAATAGAATTGTGTTGTGTGATGTAACAGTGGGCTTGGATCAGTTGGTAATTAATTGCTGTAACCTCGTGGGAAAATCACTTTGCAGCCACGGGTAAAGCAGACCAGCCTGTTCTTGGTTTTCAACACAGATAATGGGTGAAATCAACCTTAACGACAAAACACACTCGAATACTCGAACACTTTTACTTTTGGACTGTTTATAAGACTTGTTTTATTTCTTATTTCATGCATTTTTGTATGACTGAGCATTGTTTTTCCTGCCCATTTGCCAGGATGTAATGTTAGCAGTGAACGTTTCTTCAAACCACAGTGACGTCGCAGGTTGACATGTGTACCAAACGTGGCATATCTCGTTCACATTATATGCTTATTAGCCACCTTTCGCAGCAGGAGTCGGAGGGGAAGTTAGTGGCGTTAATACCAGCCAACAAGTCTACGGAGAGCTGTGGACATAACCAGCTGTGTTTGTGGCAACAAAATCAGGTGTTTATTAAAGAACCGTAAAGACATTTCCATCCATTTTCATGGAGTCAAAACCAGGTATTTTCCACAGGAAACCGCACCAGATCCGTCCGTGAACCTGCCGACCAAAACAGGTATTTTAAGCTAAACCATGATGTTTTTCTAACCCTGACCAAGTGGTTATAGTGCCCAAACCTAAACAGAGCATAAGCACAGTGTTGTGACAAAAGAGAAATAGAAAGTTCAACCTAAACAAACATAAAGTTGCAACATAAAGAAACGTCCAGTTAGAACTTATGTGATTTATCTGTGATGTACTAGCATTTATTCTGGCAATTGGGTCGCATTTTTTAAATGATGTTAACTAAAAACATGCGAAAACCATTGTCTTTTATCACCGCACGCAAGCTAAATTCACTTAACATTTCACAAATGTTGTTTCCATTGATTGTACAAGTCAGAATTTGAACTTTGTTTAATAGTTTTGTTTTGTTTTTGACCTTTCTGTGTGGTTAATAACTCCTATTTTACATCCACTTCAGCTCAGAGTAAAACAACAGGATTCACACTCTTACAGACATCATTGTTTAAGATGAAATCGATGTTACTGTAAGGTTTATTCCGAGCCTGCTAGGCTAATGAGTGCTGCATCCACTCACAAGCTTTTCTTCTAAGATACTTAGCACACACATACACACAGGACCCCCACCTCCCTGCTCCTCCTCCCTCCTCTGTCTAGTTAACTGACTGGTAGATCAATAGCAGCGAGAGGAGGGTGAACTTTCCAGGGGTGGTTAATTGGAGTGGAGACCGTTCTGAATGGAAATCAAGAGGAGCGAGAGAGAGGAGTGTGTGTGTGTGTGTGTGTGTGTAGTTGTCTCATAAAAAATACCCCAGTATATAAGCATATCCCTAATACTTTTACTCATATGCGGCCATTCATACATGCTGTATGTGCTGTAAACAGGAACAGATGAAGACATCCAACCAAATACACACAAGTCTACTAGAAACAAGGCTTTTTAATATTAATACCCAAATACAGAAGAGGGAGAGACCAGCAGACAGTCAGTGGGTAAATAAATTATGTAGTAAGATCATTAACTTTGATCTAAATGACCACAGCAACAGAGTTTATTATACCTGAAATAACAGTCCTAGAAACACAGACCTCCAAGCTGGTGGTGTGGTGGCAGATACAGTGGTGCGCAGAGTAAATACATTCTGTATGAGCAGGTGTGAAGGTACTGGAGGTAATGATGTTTCCATTAAATGCAAGGACACTGTTGCATTTCAAGGTTTGAGGAAGTCCCCACCTTGTTTACTGACAAAACAAAACATTCTGCAGTCTGCAAACACAAACAGAAAACTCATTTACTGCTGCTATTCAAATATGATCCGCCTCGCATCTTAATGCAGATGAAGCATCACATCCACACTCTGGATAAAAATGTGATTATCATGTTGTGATTAAATGATAGTGTTTGTTGGTTTGCAGGGTTACACAGAAACAGCCCAGTTGCCAGGAAATAACAACCCACAGATACATTGTAGTTTTTTGTGTCATATCACGTTCACATTACATGGTTAATTACTCAAATGGGGACAGTGGTGGAGTTCCAAACACCTGAATATTTTTAAGGAGAGCCGGGGACCTTTCCAGCTGTGTTTGTGGAGACCAAAACTAGATATTTTTCACGTGAATTTGGGCCATCTCCAGCCACGTATGTGGCGACAGAAGTGGGTGATTTGAAGGAGACCTCGGGACATTTCCAGCCCTGTTTGTGGCAACCAAAAGAGGGATTTTTGACCAAACCATGATGCTCTACTAACCATAACCAAGTGGTTTCTGTGCCTAAAAGTTGCAACATGAAGAAACATACAGCTTGAACTTATCAGTTGTTTCACAGAAGCGTACTTAGCTAACATTTACTCCACTGATTTGCTAATCCACAGAAACTACTGAGCATATTTCCACAAGACTTGGATGGAGGATGGGTCTCAGCCAAGAATGGACCCCATTAACTTTTGGTGCAGCTTCGGATAAAGGGACAGATCCAAAAAAAATAGTTTAAATGCTGGAAGATAAGGCGTTTTTCAACATTTTTGTTAATTTCTCAGGGATTAATGCATGGATCTTGATGAGGCGTATTTAGGTGACTGGGTTTGAGTGCCATTCTAGTATTTCAAGTAGACAAGAAAGGTCAGTGTGTTTGAAAGCAGCACCAAAATTCAAACCTGTGTCTGTGCCTAATTCCAACAGTGTGACAAAAAAAAAAAAACTAATAAAAAGAGGGAATTATTTTTGGCTTTTTGGCTGATCGTCCATTGACAACTCACAATGTAGAAGTTATAGTCTCCTCATACAAATACCTGGGTGTTAAGATGTATGCCATCCTATGATGGGCTCCTCACATAGAATTTATTTGTTAGAAGATACAGCATCACATTTACTTTTCACGTAGACTCAGATGTTTTGGAGCCAGTGGCCTGATTATTCTTCTGTTATGTTTAAGTCAGTGATTCAGAGGGTCATGCTGGCCTGGCTCAGCAGCATCTCTTCTGACCCCTGGCATGTTCTGAGAGAGAATACCAACTTCTGCCATTCAGGAGTCTTTCTTTTATACATCAGTCTATGAACAGGACTGCCTCAGGAATAAAGTTCAGTGAATCTCCAGCTGACAATAACATTCCATCACATCTTGGACTTACTTGGATTTACGTTGATGCAAAATGAAGACCCATAATGATAATGGTTGTAACTGTGTCACTGTTGCAGATTCTCCTTGTTTAGCATTGATTGGACAAGAGCCAAAGTGCTTCTTTCACTATAGTAGAGAGAGACGTGGAATGACTGTATAGGGACATTATGTCAGTAAATGAATAAATAATTAGGGAATTAACTTATGAGAATACATTTTCAGCGCTGTTTTCTTCTCTGTCTCAATACATCATGGTAACTGACTGCTCAGTGACCACAAATCTTACTTTTTATGTCAGATTGTGAGATAATTTCAGTCTGCTGAAGCACTGTAATTCTCAGTGGATCTATAACTATATATCTAGCAGATTATATAATGAATAATGAATGACTGGGTTTGCCCTCTTCAGCACCTTGGAGAGAGACACCGAAAGCGATGAGGGCTTTGAATGTTTCAGCACCACGGACAGAGACGGATCACTGTGATCCAACCTGAACACTGAACTGAAGAGGCCAGTGTTCTCCAGCGCAACTGATGGTCGGGTGGTGAAATAGGTTCAGAAACCTCATCCCCCTGACTTCTTTTCAAAGTCAGATTAGAAGAGGCTGTGTCCAACCATTTCTGTAACTGTGTGAAACTGGCAACCGACCCACCTCACTCAGTGGTTGGGCAGCTGTGTGAAAGTGAGAAAGGAGCTAGGGTTTGAACAGCTCTTTTACTCTTGTTTTTCCACTTGTGTGTGTTCAACTGAGTGACATATCAGAAAAGCAACCTTATAGGTCTACTATGAAAGCAGCTGTCTTTGTGTTTTTTGTGAGACGGTGACCTCTAGTGGCTGCGATAATTATTACCTCAACAAAGGAAGGGGTCAGGTCATGTAGTATAAAGAGCAACATAGGGAGGAGGATGGGGTGTATGATGGGGACAAACAAACTCAGGACTTTCACCCATTCGTATCTAGTGTGAAACCAACAGTCAACATTGAACTATTTTAACGTACCAACATCTTTAACTCATGCCACATACGTGACGTAACTTAAGTTATGTGCATAATGTAATGTACGTAAGTTAAATAAGTTTCATAAGCACCACAATGTTTGCCTAAACCTTATCAAGTAGAAGTACTTGAAGTTTGGTGACACTCAGTTTCTCCCTTGGGGGATTAACAAATATTTTGTATGGTTTTCATCGTATCGTACCGTACCGTATCATATAGTAATGTATCGCATCGTAGTTTTCTTGCCTGAAGCTAACGAAACTGCATCCGTAAAGACAAAGGTCTGGTACGCCTCTCGCTGATATGCTGCAAGGCTTACGTCATTTTGAGAACAATGGTTAGGCTGCCAGCCCAAATACGAACTCGCAGCACGACACATAACGGTGACGTCAAATCCAGAGAGACAGAAGTGCATTAAAGTGGCGACCAGCAAAGCTCTTTGGAAGAAAACACAGAAAGCCATGCTGCAATAAATGTCCTGCTCTGCGTCTTGACACCATGATTGTTTGGAGAGCGAGATGATGGATCTATTTTTCTATTTCTCATGCTTTTGTGTTGGAAAGCCGTGTCACCACTGTGCGTAGTGAGTGATGTCCTTACCACAGCAGCCCATGCAGATAGGTTAGTGGTGTCTGGACAAAGCCTCAAGTGAAGCCATTTGGAAACACCATCAACACATTTGATTTCAGATGTAGTCAGACACAAACACATCTTAGTTCTGATTGAACATAACCCAACTCTTACAAACTGAAGCTCATCAGTACTCTTCAAACAGAGTGCTCGTTATATCGTTGAACAGAGTCTGAGACCCCTCCACATACACCTCTTTGATGAGGGAATTGAGAGCGCTGTGGCCAACAATTTTTAAACTTTATGAAACTGGCAATCAGAGGAGCCAGCAAATGGAAGAGGGTGCAGAGGTGAGAAAGTACACTGAAGTCAAAAGTCTGTCGCTTTTTTCTTTCTTTCATTCCTCACACCACCAGTTCTGTCACTTACTGTGTGAGAAAACCTTCAACATTTACCTTTAGCATTACCTAAATATGTGTTCGGTGAACATTTGTCGGTGCACGGCTCCAAACACTGCACTTTAAACTCACAATTTAAACTTAAATTCTGCTTGATAGATTTGTAGATGTGTGTTTCAGGGACCGCATCATCATTATCATTAAAAAATGTCTCATATTCCCTCACAAATTGGCACTCGATCTAACTTCACTCACCTCTCATCATCTTGCCGTCTGTGTGGTGCTTCTGATGATTTCAGCGTCTGTACAGTTAAATCGAGCTCAGCACAATATGTTGGAACACCGTTTTAAATAGATGTTTTCAGATCTAACAGACCTTGAAATCTCTATTCCGGTCAGGTTTGGTTGAACTTTAATAAAAAACCCTGCAGTGGATAATCATCCTTCTTCTATTAATGTAGAAACTCATCATGGCTGCATTAATATAGAAATGAGCCTGAGGCTTTAATGATTTAATTTGTTTTTGGGCTGCCTGGCAATCATCATCTCATCCTCGGACTTAACAGCCTCGCTTCATTATCTGACCAATCTACATGGAGGACTTGCGTCAATGGCCACTCTTTTCAGTGCTCACTGCGTGTGTGTGTGTGTGTGTGTGTGTGTGTGTGTGTGTGGGTGTTGACTCACCTTCTGACACAACAGATATTTCACTTTTTCGTTTGAGGTTCCTGTTGGAGCAGTTTTTGTGTATGAATGTGTGTGTGCACTATGTGGGGGTGTCAGGATTTTGAAACTGAGATTGAAGCCACGATACAAACATCCACGGACTCTAGTCGTGGTTCTGTCTTCCTGAACTATCAGCTCTGTAGCCAAAAGGACAAAAGGCTGGTCTCCCTTCTTGTCTCTAAATTGCTGCCTGCTTCTGTCGACTGACTGCATTCTACATGGTGCATTCAGGGGCTGCTCATGAATTTGAAAAATGATGTCTCATTTCGTCACATATGTAAAGACTTTTTTCTGCACTGTTTGCTGTTAATTCATGTGAAGTTACTCTATCTTCATAGTGGTTTAAGGTGCTCCTGACATCACAAATTGATTCAATGGAAGCCAGCCGGTTTGAGCCTAACTGTTGATTTAGAGATTTGTTACAATCATGACATGTTGTGTAAGTGGTTGGTCTTTGTATGAGTATGTACAGGAGTTAGTGAATGATAAGGAGCACATCAAGATCCTGGTCTTGAAAGCTAGCTAGCCAAAGATGCTAACATTAACAGCCTGCATGACTGAGCAGATAAACACACACACTTGTGTTTAACTGTCAGGTATCTCATTTACTACAACCACTTGCAGACTGCTGCAGTATTGTGTGTGTGTGTGTGTGTGTGTGTGTGTGTGTGTGTGTGTGTGTGTGTGTGTGTGTGTGTGTGTGTGTGTGGAAAAGGAAAGATTATGATCATTTGCTGGTGTGTGTGTGACTCTGAATCGTCTTTTACCACCTCTCAGTGTGTTTATGTCTTTGTGTAGGTATACAGCTGCTCCCTCAGCAGTGCGTGTGTGTGTGTTGCAGAGTTATTGTCTGTTTATCCTCTGGGGGGTCATTGTGATCAATGAAGATCTGCCCTCTTAGTTTTGCCCTTTTGAATGGCTTTCAACCGGAGCAGCAGCACACAGAGCCAAACACCAGTTTATCCTCCTCATTTATCTTTCACAGCATCTTGTTCTGCTTCCCACAAGGCTGGCCTGGAGGTGTAGGTGTGTATATGTGAGGAAAGGACAGTATTTATTTTTTACTCCGCTCTGAGAGAGATAAGTCATAAGTCACTGTGACTTTTTCTTTGTTTTCATGAATGATTCAGCCGGCTGACAAACTAATAAACTACCTGCGTCTCAGGGAGCGCAGCAGAACGGCAGCAGGTCCACCAGAGCAGCTTCTCAATACTTTATGTTCTTGTTCCCAACTTCAATTCGACAGAAACACTGGAGAGATTGATAGGACGATGCAAATGATTTGTTTTCCATCTGAGACTAATATTTCAGGGGAGTGGGTATGAATCATGTTGACTGCAGGTTTGATGTTTCAGTCTACAGGTCAAAATAAATCCCCACGTATCAAACCTCAAGTTTAAACTCAGTGCCCTGAAGCTCAGATACAGCTGCCATTTTAATTCAGAAATTCAGTTAGAGGTCTTCTAAATGTCTTTTCTTTCTGTGCAATTGTTAACAGGTCAGCATTTCAGTGGACCTGTAAATTTAATCTAATAGATTAATTTATTTTGGGGCATCCTAGTGATGAAGACCCACGTAATAGAAGTGCAACATCCTCGGTTTCTGCTTTTGTTCTAGAGCTGAGCAGATGCTGTATTTTCATTTTTTAACTAGAATACAGTTTTTATACTCTAGATGATACTTTATATTGTACTAATGATAATAAACATATTACTTAAAATAAAACCGATGATTTTGACAATAATCCCTGGATTTTTTTTTCTTTATAAAGAGTTACTGAGCGGGACAATTTATGGAAAAAACAAACCTCAGTGCTCTCTGGTGGATTAACTATGTAATGTAGACACATCCCATTTCCAATTTTTACAGCTATCCCTGGTTTTCAAGTGCCCTCTTGCCCCTCAGAACAGAGTTACATGGGGTAGTGGTTGGGGTACATGGTCGTCAGTTGTCATCAATGGCGTTTATGTAAAACATTTCAAATATGCCGTCATCAGTTTTGTGGATTCCTCTTGTAACAATCGTGGTACAACCACCACGCCATTAACTATTAACATCATCAGTAGTGAAAAGTGCTGGCCTAAAGGTTAGAGAAGCAAATGGAGGGTCGCTGGTTCAATCCCCCAGACTGTCGGTTAAACCTGGATGGGAAAAGTGAAAGCAGCACTGCTCTTCCCTCATTACCACTTCAGTGGAGCTGCTCAGTGTCCAGCAGATCAGACTGTGGTTGTACTGAGCAGGTTCCAGGTGTTCCAGGGTGTTCCTGAAAAGGAAAGCGTTAACCCTGCCTGAATAAGTTAAGGTTAAAATAAAATATCTAGTGATGCCCCAGTAGCTCAGTTGGTAGAGTGAGCGCCCCGTGTTCCTGCTGCAGTGGTCCAGGTTTCAAATCCAACCTGT
>NC_133236.1:11794664-11894664 GCF_040436345.1 Pagrus major
AACGACGAACAACGAATTTTGTTGCTAGTTAGCGACCTCTAGTTCTGCTTTATTACAGCCATGCATAATGTAGCATATATCCCCATCTTTTGATGAAGCTACGCTTTATCTATTTTTTTTTCTCGCTCCAAACCAGTGCCACATTTTATTTTTTCTTTACATTTTGGCGACATTTTAAAGGTTTGCTTCAGGCAAACCTTTAAAACAGAATTGTCTTGAGAATGAGATGGACGCACAGCTATGGACATCACTCAACACAGAAACTGTGGTCATGATTAAGAAGGAAGAGCATTTGACTTAACATTTGTCAAGATGATTGAAGAAATCTGTTAATTATTCCTATTCCTAAATTATTCCTGTCGTTATAAGTAACAGATGTAGCTAGCTAGCTAATTGGATTGTCTACAAAGATCTGTTTGGTTGGTTGTTTTTCCAACCTGAGACAGACGTCAGTGAGGAAAACACCAGCTTGTTTGAGTCACTGAACAAGCTCATGTTGACCTGACTTGAATATATAAGTTTATTACAACACTAGCCTGATGTCAGAGAAGATCTTGGCACAGCTTGAATACATGGGCATTGTCACATACCAAAGGCTTAAAGTAGCATTACATTCACTCAGCTTCTCACAGTCTGTCCTACGTTACAGAGAAACTCGTGTCATCATGGCACCAGGGAGGAGGCAGACACACACATCAACAAGGTTGACAAGTTCCAGACACCAAGGAGCTGCTCGCCTGAGTCATCCAAGTCAGAAGGACAGTGAGGGCCTCTCAGCCAACTGTCAATGTGAAAAATGAGACGCTCTTAAGACACAGATTCAGATGTTCCTAGTATTATTATTTTGCATCTTAACAACACAGACGCCCCCCAAGGGAAAAGGTTTGGGCATATCTGATCTATACATCGTACATTCATTCATCCACTTCTCCATCGCTCTGGTGAAAGATCCAGTGAAGCACCGTGATGGTATCAGAACTGATGTTTGGTTCAAATATAACTTAAAGCCTATGATTTGGTCTGACAGACTGTTCTGAACCTACTGCCAGAAAACTACGTTCATTTCTCCCAAAGTCCAGACAGCTGGAGCAGCCATGAGGGTCGACTTCAGGCACTGGGGAGTGTGAGCAACCATGGCCGACAGTCTTGCAGAGATACAGAGTCTCAGGACCTGACATGGTGGTCCAGTACTCTGTGGACCGTAACACTTTGCAGAGCTCTGTGGACCGTGGGGAGCTGATGTTGTAGGTGAAGGAAGAAGCTTAGATACACTGAGCTGGCAGCCAAGGTTGGAGAGTCTCAGTAAGCCCTGAACAAGTTGGGCGATGTGGGTTTTTCCAGGCACATCCGGAAGTGGTTTACTCAGAGAGGCTGGGACTTGAGCTCAGAGATTACAGCAGGACATGAGATCAGAATGTGGCTCCGACTGAAAACTAGCAGAACAGCAGGTGGAGCTTTAAACATCCAGATCTGAGATAGGAGTCAAAGTTTGGTGTTTTGTGTGAATGAGAAGCATGAAATATGCTATCACGTTGCATTATCAGAAATGCAGCTGTGTGAGCCTGCCATTTTGGGGACTAAAAGATCAAGATGAATCGGCCTCTGCCCAATCAGTTGTGACCACTCTTTTATGTACTTGTCCCTTTTGGGTATTTCTGAAAGCTCAGAAAGTTCTTGAAGCATAAATTTATAAGACAAACTAGATACCGAGTGCAAAAATGGCGTCTATTCAGTCCAAGAGAAGCAAAGTGCATACGGCAGAAAAGTTTTCTAGCTTGCCGTTTTTCTTCCTGGTTATGTGGCCCACTGAGTATAGGCAGATGTGTTACTTTACATTGTGATGATGTCACAGATTTGTCACTTTTCCCAGCTCAAGGAAGGTTTAAAAAAACTTGCTAATAGCTTTATAACGGTCCTGGCCACTGGGCAAAAATGTAAGTTTGTCTGAGCCTCCGCTGTATCCAGGTCCATGAAACATTCATGTACTGAAGTAATCATATCCAACATAACTGTATGTTAGGTAAACAGGTTAAGTGTTTGAATGTCGGAAACTTAATCTCAAACACTGATTTTTATGTCCACTCGGTGGCAGCGGAAAGCTGTCTACACAACATTGTGACATATAATCACATTATATGACAAACTTCTTAGCAAATGATTTCTTTTTCATACACCCAGCAGTTAAAAAGCAACAATATCATTCATTATAAGTCGTGTTTCAGGGCCAACAGATGAATTTAAGTCTAATACTGACTCTTTTTTTGCTCTGGTTTTGGTCTCCACCGACTCCTGAGAAAAATATCTGGCTCTTAGCTGTAGCTGTTAAATGCTGCTGTTTTTTTGCTTAGTACAGTGGCTTTAAGTGGTCACTTTAAGCTAACTTTCTTTTCCACTAACTCCAAACTAGATTTTAAAAAGAGCAAAACCATGTTTCTTGGCAGTGGAAGCCAGATCGAAAGCCAACTAAACAAAATTTGACCAAAACTGTGCCTCACATTGTGCCTCGTTCACTCTGCAACAAATCACTTTCCTCTGCAAGAATTCATGGGATTGAATTATTTATACCTTCCCAGTGTAAATTATGCATAAGTACATTTATGGTGTTACAGTGGGGGCAATTCCAGGAGAGTTACTTCTTACCTTTGTCGAGGGGGTTAGTGCAGAGAAACAATATCAACTTTCCCAGAATGTCAAAGGGCTTCGGCGCTTTCATGTGCTGAGACCAGCTCTGACAGAGCGGGTCAGTAACCTGCACTGCTTCTTGTTTTCGGTGTAGAACTGATATTTCTCCACACCTGAAGAATTTTTTTTTGTTTAGTGAGGATCCTGCTCACTCATATTGTCTGCAGTGTGTAGTTTCATTCCTTCAAGGTCATAGAGAGCTTTGTAAAAGTTTTCCGAGATAGCGTATTGGGGAAAAGAAAGTCTCAAAGGTCTCACAGTGTCTGCTGGAAACTATCTATATATAATGAAACTATAATCTGAGGGAGATCCATGTCAGTTCAGGACATTTTCTGTTCAATAAAATGTTCCAGTTATGAGATTTATTCAGTGTTCAGGACCTTTTCCTCACCTGAAGCCCTAAAGGTCAGCCATCCCATCAGCTCATCGTTGCTAATCGTGGAATTAATTAAGTGGAAATCCTCCCATTAGCGGCGTGTTTAGATAGCAGTGTAGGTAAATGTCAGTCTAATCAGTGCTGAGATTTGAGAGGGGTTTAATTGTGAAGCTTAAAATGAAATGTGCTGCTGTTTTCTGGCTAAGACCACGTTAATACCACACAGGCCAGATAATTCTGTATTAGCATAAAACAGATGAGAGACATTTGTTAAACTGATCCGCGTTTTGTTACTGTCACTTTTTCATTACTGTTGGATTAGTGATGTGTGTTGTTCACGGTGGAAGCAGCACGTTACGTATGTTAGGATCCACCAATACCCTCTAATAAAGTTAATGAACGGTTTTGATTTGCAGGAATCAATTCTTAAAACGTCTTCACATTTGTCTGGCGGCTTTTATCAGGTCCCTGCTTACCTTCTACTAATATTAGTATTTCTTTGTACCTTGCTTAAAGCAGGATTAATAGATTTTGTGGCCACTTGGGGGCAGTAAAGCTCTAAACACGACAAGGACATACTGTGCTGTCATGCTGTTTGTTTTCATGGACGATACTACTAAACGTAGGGACCGATTATCGACATTTGGGCCGATATACATTAGCAGTAAAAATGAAAATCTTAAAGGGGCACTCTGTAGTTTTGGAGAAGAAATCCAAAATCAGAATTTTAATATTTGCAATATTAATGAGGAATAATATAAACTCAGAAATATTTATCTTTTCCATAACTGAATAAACAAGCTGTTCTCAGAGGAAAATAGCGTACCACCAAAGGGTCCGCCAAATATAAACAAAGTAAAACAGTATAAATTGTGTTGTCATTTAAGGTCAGTTTGTTTATTCAGTTTATTCAGTCATGAAAACAAAGAGAGTTTGTTTAGACGTAAAAAAAATAAATAAAATCTCTTCTGATTAAAACTTGACATTACTTGAAATTACATCAAACTTGGAAAAATGGATCACCAGAAGAAAAACAAAAACAAATCTCACTTGCCCCTCAGGGCTTCTGTAGTAATGAGAGACACCTGAGCTACACTTCTCAATTTGCACACAAAATAAAATCCTGTTCCTAAGATCCTGTTTCTGCTTTTGTGATTATGGGAGATTGAGTGTAGATTAATGAGGGTAAATGAGTTTGAATGATTTTAGCATGAGGACGCAGTATTTATCATGCAACAAGGACACAGAGTAGTGGGCTACCAGTATTTCCTGCAAATAGGAAGAGTTATTCTTTTATGATCTACATGTGCGTAACACAGCGGATGATAAAGTGATCATCTCTCATTGACAAAATGGCCTCTCTGTGCTCTTACAGGAGTCAAAGACAATGAAAAAGCTGAGATAATGGCTCTGATGTCACACCACGGTGATTATATTCCTCCAGCCATAATCGTCCCAACAGTCCTCTGTCATCGTCTCTCAGTTTATTCACGTCAGTTTCGTAGTGAAGTCGGTGTTCGGCTAATGATGGTTCTCCTCTCGCTGACCTTTCTCACTGCAGAATGAACGAGCAGGTGACGTGTGAGCAGAACGCTGACATATCGGCCTCTGCAGGGCGTTTTTAGAGTGCCCCCCCCCCCCACACACACACACACACACACACACACACACACACACTACCTCTCATCCACACAATTATGTCAGTTTATCAGCTGCAGTCCAGACTCGTCCCATGACAACTCAGAGCCTTGAGGATAACAAATATAGGATACAAGAGCACAACGTGTGTTTGTGCTGATAAAAAGACATTTGCGCACATACACACACAAACACACTGTATGGACTGGAGAGGTCAGGAGGATGACCCGGAGCTTCTGAGAGGTTCTCCACCAGGTCAGAGGGTCATGGGTTCAATCTCTGTACGGTTATTTCTGCCAAAACATACAATAATTCTTCCTGAGAGCCCAATACAACACGACATACCTGCATGGGTTTGATAGCATCAACAATCAATACATCAATGAAGCCTTTTATGAGGGTACAAGCAGGTTAAAAGTGCAAGACACGGAGATAAAAGCATTTCAAAGAAAACAGCGGCTGAATTATTCCCTATCCTATACTCAACTTTTAGTTTGTTTGATTATTAAATGTATAGAAAGTCAAAACTAAAAATTCCGTTTGCAGTACAAATACATTTTGTTACTGTGTCAGTTGTTATTTTTCCTGCAATTCTTTCAGGATTTGTTTTTGAAGAATCTCATGTTTACCTCAAACACAATGATCAGTGTTCCTCTTGAGCAGGAAAGAGAATATGTCCAACAAATGATATCCAGGTATATCCAATAATCTTTAACCAGCCTCGACCTTTTACACTAGTTTATATGACATTCTGTGTTCTAGACCAGCTGAGGGAACCAGCTGTGTGCTGCACACATTTACCAAACCAACCAGTTATCCTTGAAATCTTCCCTACAGACCCCTCTGGCGTCAGCTGAGAAAACGCTCTTTGATTCATAATCCGTGCTCACAGATTTGTAAACCGTGCCCATGGATTTATTTTGTCTGGTGATGTTGGGATCATAAAATGGATTTTAACTGCAGCTCAGTATTGACTTCTGGTCAACGTGGTTTTGAAGAGCTATGATCAGATTTCTTACTGAGTCGTCTGTTTGACAACAGAAACAGAAAGATGTTATAAGAACAACTCTATTGTGTTTAAACACAGTGTCAGTGATCACAGAGAGGAGGAGGAGGGGTCTCTCACTCCCTCTGACTGCCAACAAATAAAACACAAAACCAAGAAGAAACTGTCAGAAACAACCTCACAACAACATCTCACAAAGCACAACGACATCTCACAAAGCACAACGACATCTCACAAAACACAACGACATCTCACAAAACACGACATCTCACAAAACACAACGACATCTCACAAAACACGACATCTCACAAAACACAACGACATCTCACAAAACACAACATCTCACAAAACACAACATCATCTCACAAACACAACAACATCTCACAAAGCACAACAACATCTCACAAAGCACAACAACATCTCACAAAGCACAACAACATCTCACAAAGCACAACAACATCTCACAAAACACAACAACATCTCACAAAGCACAGCAACATCTCACAAAGCACAACAACATCTCACAAAGCACAACAACATCTCACAAAGCACAACATCTCACAAAGCACAACAACATCTCACAAAACACAACATCTCACAAAGCACAACATCTCACAAAACAACATCTCACAAAGCACAACAACATCTCACAAAACACAACATCTCACAAAGCACAACAACATCTCACAATACACAACATCTCACAAAGCACAACATCTCACAAAGCACAACAACATCTCACAAAGCACAACATCTCACAAAACACAACAACATCTCACAAAACACAACAACATCTCACAAAGCACAACAACATCTCACAAAGCACAACAACATCTCACAAAGCACAACAACATCACACAAAGCACAACATCTCACAAAGCACAACAACATCTCACAAAACACAACATCTCACAAAGCACAACAACATCTCACAAAACACAACAACATCTCACAAAGCACAGCAACATCTCACAAAGCACAACAACATCTCACAAAGCACAACAACATCTCACAAAGCACAACATCTCACAAAGCACAACAACATCTCACAAAACACAACATCTCACAAAGCACAACATCTCACAAAACAACATCTCACAAAGCACAACAACATCTCACAAAACACAACATCTCACAAAGCACAACAACATCTCACAAAACACAACATCTCACAAAGCACAACATCTCACAAAGCACAACAACATCTCACAAAGCACAACATCTCACAAAACACAACAACATCTCACAAAACACAACAACATCTCACAAAGCACAACAACATCTCACAAAGCACAACAACATCTCACAAAGCACAACAACATCACACAAAGCACAACATCTCACAAAGCACAACAACATCTCACAAAACACAACATCTCACAAAACACAACAACATCTCACAAAACACAACAACATCACACAAAGCACAACAACATCTCACAAAGCACAACAACATCTCACAAAGCACAACAACATCTCACAAAACACAACATCTCACAAAACACAACATCTCACAAAACACAACATCTCACAAAACACAACATCACATAAAACACAACATCACACAAAGCACAACATCTCACAAAACACAACAACATCTCACAAAGCACAACATCTCACAAAACACAACATCTCACAAAGCACAACATCTCACAAAGCACAACATCTCACAAAACACAACATCTCACAAAACACAACATCTCACAAAACACAACATCACACAAAACACAACATCTCACAAAGCACAACAACATCTCAAAGCACAACAACATCTCACAAAGCACAACATCTCACAAAGCACAACATCTCACAAAGCACAACAACATCTCACAAAGCACAACATCTCACAAAGCACAACATCTCACAAAACACAACAACATCTCACAAAGCACAACAACATCTCACAAAGCACAACAACATCTCACAAAGCACAACAACATCTCACAAAGCACAACAACATCTCACAAAGCACAACAACATCTCACAAAACACAACATCTCACAAAGCACAACATCTCAAAGCACAACAACATCTCACAAAGCACAACAACATCTCACAAAGCACAACAACATCTCACAAAGCACAACAACATCACACAAAACACAACATCTCACAAAGCACAACAACATCTCACAAAGCACAACAACATCTCACAAAGCACAATAACATCTCATAAAACACAACATCTCACAAAACACAACAACATCACATAAATCACAACATCACACAAAACACAACATCTCACAAAGCACAACAACATCTCACAAAGCACAACATCTCCATAAAACACAACAACATCTCACTGATTTCTCTGGTTTTCAAACAGTGTGATCCACTCCTACGACAGAGAGGGCTTCAGGCGTGAGGACTAACTGTCTGGTTTGGTGAGTGCACGTCTGGTTAACCTTCTCACCTCCATGAAAGTGCAGCACTCAGCCACCTTCCTAGACTTTTCTATAGCAGTCATCCAGGACAATCTCCTGTGCACATTATGAGGCAGCTGCAAACAGGGTTTGTAGTTTCCAAAGTTTAAACCATAACTTAACTTGAAGTCAAAAGATAAGAGACATTTAATTTAAGACATTTCTGGATGCAGCAACATTAAGGCATGAAAACTTATTGCCAGAAAAAAAAGATGTAACAGTGTTTGGAGACCCTGAAACATCAACAAAATGCTTTCAGACTTATTCTGAATGGAAAAATCTACTTGTAATGCATGATGTCTCTCAGCTAGGTTTAATTAACGACGCTGTATTCAAACAGTAATTGAAGTTGGATCAGCTCAGCATTTGCTCAGTCTGTCTAAAATCATCAGCAGACGTTCAGCTGTAAACAGTTGTTGCACTCTATTAACAAAAGGGCTCTTCTGGCTCCGACCAACAGAGACGGGTCACAAAAACAAATCACAAAACTTTAAACAGTGTTTTGGTCCAACTCTGACTCCAGCTCCAACTCTTTGAAATCGTTTTATTTTCAGTCACAAATGATCACTCAAAGCATTCTGTCAGTATAGAAAATAAGAAGCACACTTCAAAAGTAGCACAAGTTGAACGTTTTGTATGTGAGTGTGTGAAGTGTTGGCGGAGCTGCTGCTCTGTGTGTCGTCGTACCTCTTTACCTTTTCATTTCCCTCCTCCACTGGGCTGAGACGTGGAGGCTGGGAGGCCACCAGGGGGAATGTCAGGGATGATCGCAACTTTGTCCCCAGACATGACAAAGAATCAAAATACTGCTGCTGCTGGAAAATGTGCTCAGCCACTAGAGGTTCTGCAGGTTTTTCTTGTGCTGCAAAATAGTTTAAGTTGTACTTTTGGTGCAACATTTGTGACTCTTTGATTTAAAGCAGCTACAAGGTGCTTTCATTTTTGTCGGTTCTGGCGCAGTTGGTTGTAGTGATAATTTTTTTTTTTAAAACTTGCAAGCAGAGACATGATATAAGGTGATATAAGAAAACTTCATGGAACTTCCCAGGTCCATTTAGAGTATCTTAATGGGATTTTGACATAAGATGTTTTTTTCTTCAGTGTGCTGCAGTTCAGTACTCGTGTCACTAATGGCTGACATTTAATTTGTATCTCCTGCGGTTGAAAAGAAAAGAACTGATCCTGCTGACATTTAATGTATTTTGACAGAGTCTGAATGGTTCAGTTTTATCAGGCTGATTTACGCTCAATTCTTTTTTTACCGTAACGTTTCTGGGAAACTTCAATCAAAGCAGTAATAACAGTACTTGTTAGTATGAGTTATAAATGGGCTACACTTTATTCCACATTGATTGGTTCCCTTCAGCCTAATGTAAACGTTGTTCTCATCAGTTATTGGGGGACAGTTGCCATGAAGTTGTTTGTGCAAAACTTCAAATCAGATTACATGATTTCATGATGTTTTGTCCAATATATCAATAAACTGAGTGACTGGAAAGAAATAAAACATGCACAGTTTAATGCAGGCAGATAGAATAGTCCTGTTAACGTATCACCAGAGGCATAAAAACAATATAATAGTTGATAAAAGTTTTTGCACTTGTGAATAGTTGTTGACTCTGTTTAAATCGCAGGTCCTTTTGTGTCGGATTGGCTGATTTTGCAAAAACAGTCAAATTGATCAATCAAAGTTTTCAAAACCATCTAGGCTCTTAACAGCCTGTAATTGTGTCTCCAGTGTAAGATGAGGAACGTGTTGAATGTTGAGTGTAAAGAAGAAAATGAATCTAGTTAAGCCAGTGATCGAGCAGCGAGAACATCGAGCTCTCCGGATGTCTCCGGTCGTTGGACATCTAAACGGCAGCTTAGCTGTAAAGAGGATTAAGTGAGATTAGTTTTAATACCTGTGACAGCAGGTTGATCAGCCACTAAAGGTGAAGATACAGTAGAGCTGTCAGCTGTTGCTATGTTGTCTTAATGTTTTTAAAAAAGCTCTGTACATCTAATGAATGAATTAAACTAAAAGACTGCTGGACATCTTTTATTTACATGAAATTACTCAATGTTTCTCACTAAAACACATTTTGTGTATTTTTAAGGCCGAACAATTTCACATCTAGACATAATAATAACATCTTTTTATACAGTTGTGATAGTTGGTCTCTCCTTTTGTCTTGTAAAATAAGCGGATGGAGGTCTGTGTAGCGAAACATCTGCTTGTAAGTGATGAGAACCAGGTGGGGGAGTCTTTTTGTTTGGATATATGTGCTGGTAAATCATGAGGCTAAAACATTCATTTAAAGTGTCATAATTGACCAAAACTCTGCAGGAGATCTTCTGCGCAAAAAAGTTCTGTTCTCTCTGCAGGTTACGTAGAATTTGTGTTGTGCAGAACAATAACATGTTTGAAACTAGAAAGGTGGCAGGGTCCGCCACATATAAACAAAGTAGAACAGTATGAAATTGTGTTGTCCTTTAAGGTCAGTTTGTTTATTCAGTTTATTCAGTCATGAAAACAAAGAGAGCTTGTTTATTTAGTTTGTTGAGCCATAAAAACAATCAGTCAGTAAAGATCTTTCTCTTCTGATTTCTTTCCTTAAAAGACAGTAGCAACTTGCTGGTGAATATAGTGGAGCGTTTTGTAACTGAGGAGCTGCATATTTTTCTCTGGAGTTGGTGTCGACCAACTAAGAGCTTTAATGAGGAGACTGTACAATAATCCTGTAAATATAAAGGACACCATCACAACTTTTAAGGCCATGAAATGTAAAACAGGTTGTTTCGTGGAGTGATAACTCCGTGATAATAATGGGCTTCATAAGTCAACACACTTGGGTGGGAAGCTCAAATGTCGTACTGCTGTGTTCCATGTTTCAAGTATAAACACACGGGGAATCTGACAGTTCTTTATAATTTCACCGCTTCCTGATTGATCAGCAACTGTAAAGACAATTGATACCAAAAATCCTGAGGGACATCGGGCCATAATTCAAGTTCAAACAATATATCTGATAATCAGCATCAACAAACATGCGTCTTCATGCCCACTTACATTTTTACATTGACTTTGCATGTAACTGCACTTTGTGTGAAATTCACTTGCTTAGATTCATCTTAACGATGTAGTACAATATGTAAGAAATCTGCATTCAAATGTCTAAAAACTACATGACCTTTGTTATATATTTGGTTGAGTTGTGTACTTACATCATCCCAAATGTCCAAATGTTCAAACCCAGAGAAATCCACAAGTTAACACTGTGTTTCATTTGGTTGCCTGTCTCTATAACTTCTAAGGAATCATCGGATCACACATCAGATAGAGTGTGAGGAAGGAATTTGGCGAATGAGACTAAACGTAACATTTCATTCGCATCGGTGGCTTTATGACAATGAACCAAAACTAGTTCACAACATTATCATGCTACAGTTTTCATTGTTTTAATGGAGAGACCACTAGCAACAGAAAATTACATACTGTGTGATTAAGGAGAACCTCAAATCAAATGTAAAGAAGCCTCAGCTCAGTAATCAGATCACAGACTAGATGCAGTCAACAATGGGTTGCCGTGTTGACTCGTGTGGCTTCGGCTGAGTTAAACCACCGTCCTGCTCGCTGCTGTGCTGCTGCAGCACAATCACTTTGTCAGTATTTGTTTACGACTCCTCACATCAGTGGAAAGGACTCTGATATTTGTTTATAATTTGGTCCGGATCTGATTTCTGACTTCATCTTCCTGGAATCAAACATTTCTCTCTCAGCTCACAGAGAGCTGCTTCAGAGTCAGCAGAGGAGCAGGAGGCCTAATTTAGGGATTTATTAGAAAACAGAATGTCAATTAAATCACAGAATTATACATTTTCAGATCCCCCTGGGAGACTGTCCAGCCTAATGAGGTCTGGCTCCTGGTTGTGCTGAGGTTGTGGCTGAAATCTAAATTACTGCAACCATATTTGTATGAAATTAAACTCACCGCCCATTGATTTCGGAAGTAATTTCCAGACTGTCCTGATTGCTTTTAAGGGCAAAGTTATATTCGAGGCCAATTTCCTTAATAATGCACAGACTTAAAGCTTACCGAGCCACAGTCAGTTCCACAATGAGTGGAGCCTTTGTTTGTTGCCAGGAGGCAACTTCATGTACCAGTAGACCCTGGATATTATTGGACTTACGGGGATTAGGGGAGCCAACTCTTGATTTTGCTCCACAAATCCGAGAAATGGATGCAATGAGGGGAGAAGTTGAACCAGAGTCTGTGCAGGACTTTGTGTCCACGCATTGAGGAGTGTGAATGGGAATTATAATTCTTAGCGTCTCCTCGCCGCCTCTCTCAGACTGTCTGACAGGCAGCAGAGTTGATAGCAGCAGGGTTTGGGCAGAGGGACTCAGGGAAAGCCTGTAGCATGCATTCCAAACAAGACCGGGCCACGTTTTAAATTAAAGAAAGACCCGGCAGAGTCCTGAGAGGGACTGAACAAAACAGAGAGGAGGTGCAGAGTTTCTAACATCGCTCACTGCATTTCTGGGATTGATAAATAATTCTGAGTTTGTGTCGGCATTAAAAAGAGGCTGTGAAATGTAATGCAGAGTCCTGATGGCATCTTTATTAGATGATGCCAATAACCCTCTGTGCATACTTATCAATACACCTTGCAGAACAGTCTGTATCATCGAGCTCCAACTCCCTGAAGTCATTTGATTCACATGCACACGGTGAACAATACGCTCTATTGTGGAAAATATTGACCATAGCAAATGGAAATGCTAATGCAAAAGTCCCTGAAGCGCAGAGCTGCTCCTTTACAGCAGCGTGTGCATACACAATGATCAAAATATGACATTTCTGTCCGCTAAAATTGGGTTGCTGCAGAGAAATTGCAAACAAAAGCATTACAGAGGCTGGAGACAAGAAGCAGCAGCGGCTACAGCAGCCACAACCGAGAACGATAAAGATAAAAAATTAAGATATGGAGCTGATAACAGAAAACAGCAGCAAACTCCTGCAGCAAATGAAAGAGCTGGAGATGAAAATCAGAGAAGAAAAAGGATGAAAATAGTTGAGTTTAATCAAGGAATCAGGGACACTTACAAATGAGTTCAGGGAGAACATCTGCAAGATAAAAGCCAGTGAAGATAAGAGCGCGCAGCTGATAGAAGAAAAAGCTTCCCAGACGTCTTCAGTCTCCGAGCGGAGCAAGGTGTGTCCTCACCGCCGCCTGATCAGCCTAATTACCTCCAATTATCTGTTTCAAATTGCTCGCTGTCAGTTTGAAACATCTATAATCAAGATGAAGAGCACAACAGATCATTACTTTGTACTGTAAAGGTTGCCATTATTGTCATCTCTAAACTGCCTCCCCCTCTGAGGTCAAGTCGCCTCCCGTGTCGATAATGAGGTTTTCAAAGCTAATTGAAATAAACAGCCCATTATGTGAAAATTAACGAGTCGCTTAGTTCTGTGCGATAAATGTGCAGGTCAAACGAAACGGTGACTAACGGTCAAACAAACAAAACAGTGAGGAGGAGGAGGAGGAGAGGGACAGAGAGGCTTTTGACTCTTTATGTGTTCGATGAACAAACAAGTTGCACGTTTTTTTAGCTCTTCCAGTAAAAGTCACAACTAACTATGTACTTTCCTTTCAAGCAAACTGTTTTCCATAGAGTCTGTAACCATAACTGTAAAAAAGTGTACAAAAAGAACAACTACTACCAACTACTCAATAACTAGTGAAAAGGTGACCAAATGAACTTATAATGAAAAGATGCACCAGGCCAGGTGGATAATTCATTTAACACAATATTAATATTTCATTTTTTAATACCACGATTATCGGGAATATCGCGATATTGCAACACAACTACTACATACCATATTAACATTTCTACAAAATGTGTCATATCACGTTCACATTACATATTTATTACCTGACTTTCATATCAGGAGGTGGAGGGGAGGGTGGTGCAGTTACAGGCGAGAAGGCTGCCAGGCCAGTGACCACAGTTCGAGCCTGTGTTTCAACATTTGTAAGTGTGACACCACTGGATATTTGCCAGCCATGGTTGTGGTGACAAAAAACAGACATTTTAAGCCAAACCATGATCTTTTCCTAACCCTAACCAAGGCTGTTTTTACAACCCAATTACCAGAGTAAATGTTAGCTAACTACGTTTCTGCAAAACAGAAAGTGGAAACTTTGTTCCTTTATGTTGCATCTTTACGTTCGTTAAGGTTGAATTTTCTATTTTTCTATTTCTCTCTTGTCACAACTCTGTGCTTATGCTCTGGTTATGTTTAGGCACAAAAACCACTTGGTTAGAGTTAAGTAAGCATCATGGTTTGGCTTAAAATACTTGTTTTGGTCGCCTCAAACACAGAAGGTCACGTGTGGTGTGTGACGGTCATGGTCCGACTTCCTGTGACACACAGCCGGCTTTGGTCGCCACAAAAATGCTGGAAATGTCTGCAGCTCTCCTTAAAAAAATATCCAGATGACTCGAACTCTGGTCATTCGTTTGACAGCCTTGTCGGCTTCTAATAATGACACCACCTTCATCTCCACCTCCTCCTGCAACAGGTGGCCAATAACAAATTCAAATTTAAATTTAACCGAAAGTTTCAACTAATCCAGAAAAGTACATTTCTAACATTTAGATGTTTATCGTTAGATCGTAAATCATTTATGAGCACAATAAAGTTAAGAATGTTAATACAAGCCTTATGAGTTTCTAACAGTTGTTATGATGGTTATGTTGTTTGCAGATATGTTGGCGACTCCACCTCACAGGTTAAATATCTGTTTGATTTATGAGCAGTTCAGCTGCAGACAGATTTTTCTCAGATTTGAATAACTGTTGAAGGCTTGAAGGTAAAAACTTTCCAGTTTTTCACAAGGATGAGAGAAAAGTCAGAATGAAAGGGAGGCAGGACTATTTTTCTTTTTAAGTGTCATGTTCATCATCTGGAGTCTCCAGATTTATCCTGCGACACCTCGGAGGAGGGAGCCACTGATGTGTGTGCTTTGAAAGGGCTGAAAAGGAGCTACAGCACGTAAACATCAGCAAACTGAAAACAGGCAGTATTCAAATCACAACCTTTAAGAAAACTGGATTTTATACTTTCATATCTTCAATTAGGAGAAACAATTACTGCACACGAGTCAGCAGAAAGTTCCGCTTGAGGCTTAAATTCATACAGCTCAGGTTTCAGCATCGTTTCAGATTTCATGTGGAGGGAAACTAATTGAACGTGCCCACTCATCTATACCACTATTATGTCGTCTTCATCTCTTGAATCCCATCCTGGTCATTTCTGCAACTGAACTTAGTTTCATGGAAATATTACAGCTCAGCATTGAGCCCCTCATGCCTCAGCAGGCACCAGACTTCAGTAACGTCCCCGAGGACCCAATTTGGCTCTGTTAACTCCCTGAGGCATGGCCAGGAGCCACTGAGGAAACAGCACTGAATAGAGTTCAAAAGTCGATAAAGAGTCCAGTTTAGTTCAGTTACCGACCCAATCACCAGAATAAATGCTGGCATTACGTTTCTGCGACCCACAGATACTGTATGTTGAAACATTTCTGTATGTTCAACTTTACGTTTCTTTGGGTTAAATTTTCAATTATATGTTGTGACAACGCTGTGCTTATGATCTGGTTCAGGCACAAGAAACACTAAGGGTTGGGAAAAGATCATGTTTTTCCTTAAAATGACCTGGTTCTGTTGCTACAAACTGTCCAGACGCCTCATTAGAAATGTTCAGCGGTGTCACGCTTACAAATGTTGAAACAATGTCTCACGCAGCTGTAACCCTAAATGACTCATATTGGGAAAATGTTGATATGACACATACAAATTTTAATATATCCGTGGTTTGCAGAAATATATGATTGTGGTGACTGTGCTGCTGTTACAGCTGATAATTAGTGCAGATGATGTTTTAACCCAACAGAAGTTTCTTCCTGCGATAACTAAAAGTGAGAAGCCTGACTGTTTGCCTGTTGCTAAAGATTTAAGGGAGAGGACAGAAAAAAGATTTGATAAAAGGTTTGTTACCCTCAGATTTTAACAAATATGTTTATTATCAGCCTGTTTTAAAATGTGAACTTGCTATCAAAGCTGAACTGTAGCTGTCATCCAAAACTGACCCCAGTCCTGTTTATTCCAGTAAATAACAACAAGATAATCCTGCAGATCATCGACCGTAAGGTATTGGACTAAACTGTCAGCCACCTGAGAACTAAACACAGTTTTATCGACCACAAAAACAGACAGAAGCCCTGCAGGACTAGAATTATCAGGGGATGTCGTGATTTAAAAATGACCACCTACATTTGTGGAAGATCAAAACCTGTATTTTACACGTATTTACTGACATGATCTCCAGGATGTGATGTCAAGGCTCCCTGTAACGTCAGCTTTCAGGAGCAAGGCGTCTGCACCTCAGCAGCCACATTATTAATGTAGTTTAACATTGTTTTACCCACTTTCTGCATGTGTTACAAGAATAAATACAGACGCTTTGTGGCTGTATTTGAATATGACAACCTTTTGTTGCCTCTGACCTTCTTTGTGTCAATATAGCCGATCTCACAGAACAGCTGTTGACGGCTGTTCAATAGATTTTGAGCTGTAATTAAATTTCTTACTTGTTCAGTTATCTGACAGCAGAAAACAGATGTTGCAAAATAAAAATACAAGCCCAAAGCACAGAGATGCAGTTTGCAGAGGACTAACATTATCTTCTGACTTCTGGAATTTGTACTCTCTTAACAAACTGCAGACAGTTGCAGTTGGACCACAGATGACCTCCTCAAGTATTTGAGTAGCCGGGGGCATCTCTGTTTGATCCCGGCTGGGGACGTTTGTTCCATGTCTTATTTCTCCCTCTCTGTTTTCTTATCAGAAACAGGTTTTCAGATGGACCACAGGGGGAAAATAAAGATAATGTTGGCACTGCCACAGTATGGATGTACTGTAAAAGTGCTGTATTGTGTAGCACTGTAGCTCAGCAAAAGTCCTGCACTTTTAACACCTTAGTAAAGAATCATTACAAGTTAAATGAGAACTCGCCTTCAGGACTGAGGATTTGCAAATCTCTTTAGTTTCTCTCGTCCCGTTTGTACTTTCAAATATCTGCTGTTTTAACGTTTCATCGTGTTCACTTTCAGCCGTTTCAGGAGTCGTGTTTAGTTACTGCTGGTGAAAACACAACGTTTCCTGTAATGCTGCTTCAGAATAAAAGCTTTTAGATGACTAAATAACAGGGGGCTTTTATTGTAAAGAATTTAGAGGAAATGAAACGTGCAACTGAACTAGCAGAGCCACTTCGTTAGCTGTGATTCTTCGATAGTACTGCTGGGATCGGGACAAGCGCGTCATTGGTTTAAGACAATATGAATTGTGGTGGAAATGCAAATCCCAAACTGAGTAGAGCCGGGCCAGCACGTGATGTTGACATCATCACACGCTCAGTTCTTTTCTTTCTTAATTTTCCGCCTTTTTTTCTTCACTGACAACTTAAAATGTTCCAGCGGTCTCTGCTTCGAACACTCTTGACTTTGTTTAACACAGAGACAAACTTCTCTTTCTGCATCTCTCTTCTCTTTAAAAGGTTAGCTGTCCCCTCAGCCGATGTCAGCTGGTACACTGCCAGGCTGCTCAAGTGGTATTAAAAAAAGGGGGTCAGACGTCCCCTCACTCCTCAGAAGTTTGTGCAGTTTGGTGAACTAGAAGTGCCATCCATCCAGCAGCGATGAACATCCGTTTCTCTCAGCAAAGTCGAGTTCACTCAGTGTCCTGAAGAAATAAGAAAACTTCTGGATCCTCCGCAGCGTTGACAGATTACAGCCCACCACTGTCTCTCCCCACTAAATCTCCTTCTCTCTCGCACTCTCTTCGCTCTACAGAAGCGGCGTCCACATGGATTCAAGCTGATGAAAACACTGACAGACGTGTCTAATACAGTGACACACAAACGCTTCTCGTATCTCCGCTCAAACTTTGGAAAGTAGAGCAAACACTGACATCTGGTAACAGCTTGACATTCGTTTTTCCCACAAAGCAGCCTGACAGAGCGCTGGTGGAACGAGACGCACAGACACAAATAATGATGATTTATTCTTCAGGACATGAAGCGCCTCAGCTTCACTGTCCTGCTGCTAAAACAAGGGAACAAGTCAGGCTGAACTCGATCTTTGTCCTAAAAACATCGTCCGCATCAACAGCTTCTCCAGAGGAAGCTGAGGAGCACACACGCTGAAATGTTTTTATTTATGTCTGCGACTTATTCAAGCAAGTAAAACACATAAACTCAGATTGAGTGTGTACTTTATTTCCTTTAAATTGACAAGTAAATCTCTTCGCCTCAGGGTTTTTTTTCTTTCATCGCCTGTCTAAGTGAAGGCTTGAATAAACTAAAAATCTTTATCGCCCGCTCGCAGTCAGCCCACAAAATCAAATTCCAAAACTCTTTTATTGGTTTTCACATCTGTTAGCAGCCTGACATCTGCATGTTTATCTGATATGCTCGATCCATCTGAGACATTTCACTTTACCTACAGCGAAAACAGAAACATCAGAGAAGGCCCTCACTATATTATTCTGTTTTTAATGTCTGTTTTATGAATTTTTATCGTGATTTTCTTAATAAACTTAGTGTTTTAGCTTGCAGGCTTGACTTTGTTTCATAAGAAGATGTTAATGTCATGTCACAACTGGTCTGTACAGCCGTTAAGAGCCGTGTTTTCCTGTCAATTAATCAAATTTACCAAAGTAATTAAACTACTTAATCTACCAATCCAGATGTCTACACAGGATGTGTAATCGCCTGCTTTTACCTCTATTTTCTTCTGTTTCACACGTGTGACTTAGTGTCTACTAAGTGCTGCCGAAATGCAAATGACAAACACTTAATTCTGTGCCTGAATGCATCTCGTGTGGACACAGATGGAGCCATTTTAATCTAATTTCCAAGCTCTGAGAAAAACAGGCTCAGTCCGGATTTTCAGCGTCAACAAAAGCAGCTCCATTAAATGAGCACCCCATCACTTCACAACAAAAGATTAACTCACCGTCAGACACGGTTTCCTCCATCCTACCGTCTGTTTAGTAAATGGCACAAAAATTCACTTCTTCTTTGGTCTGAAACACACTTTGCCCAAATCTTCCTAGAGGAGACTGAGAAAGTTAAAGTCTAATTTGACAAGTTGGGAATGAGACTCAGCAAGCAACTATCTTACAAATTGGAGTTTTAAGACCATTACCTGAGATACCAAACACGTCATGGACCGAATGAACAAAAACTCTACAGTCTCAAATTTTTATTTTCTGTTAGACAAATAGTTAAGGGACTGGTGTTCACTAGGGATGGGATGGGGGGGGGGGGGCAGAGTTGTACAAATACTCAGGTATTGTACTTTTTTCCCGACAACTTTCGACTTTTCCTCCCTCCTTTGAACACAAATATCTGTTCTTTCTACTCCACACATTTATCAGAACAGACTCCTTAATTTGGTTTTAAGGCATTTCAGAGGAATTATTGATAAATTTTATTTTGTGAGACTGATTTCAGGCAGACGCAGACAAAGAGTGAGACTGGAATGGTCCTGGACGTCCTGGGAATGAGACTTAACAATCAACCATTTCTGTGGTGTGTTTACAAACAGCTCAGACAAATCCTACTGATTCTACCTTTAAGTTTAATCATCTTTGAATTATATTAATATGACGTGAGCTTCAGTTAGCTTTGACCAGAAATGGGCGGTAGAAACGTCCTTCAGAGGGATACTTTTACTTTATACTTTGAATACATCTCAGGGCCTGTACTTTATTACTTTCACTTGAGTTACAAAGTTAAATCAGTAATTCTGCTTTTACCAGAGTCTTCTTTTTACACAAATATCTGTACTTCTACTTTAGTAAAGAATGTGTGTACTTTTGCCTCCTCTGGTTTTGTTTTTCTGGCCTAAAATTTTACTATTTTGGTCCAGTCTCCAACTCTGATAAACCCACTGAATATTAGCTGTCCAGGACCAAACAGCAGACAGAAAAAAGTAGCAGGTAAACATTTAGCAGCTAAAAAAAACTAAGCTAAAAAAAAAATTATCGTAATCTTCAGCTTTTTGTGGCGTTCTGCCCCCAAGTGGCCAAAAATAGATGACTAATGCAGCTTTAAGGTTAAATTTTAGGTTCAATACATTGTGACCTAAATGTTAAACACCCTCAGTGGTGAAATGCTGTGAAACATTGTGAAGAGTCATCTTTTGATCTGTTCCTCTCAGTGTAAGCCACCGCCTGTGCACATTCCCCCGATGAAAGACTGCTGTTGTGGTAGAGAGATGGATGGATGTGATGAACTCATTTATTATTCAGACCTCAGTGTGTCTGAAGAGGGACAACAGGATGGCAGCACAGGGAGGCAGAGAAAGGGCTGTGGTTACTAATGAGGCTTTATCACAATGATACAACCTTCCTCATGCATCTTTCATACAAAGACCTGCATAAGTGCACAAACAGGAGCGAGGCTGTGTGATGCATTGTTGCGTGTCCTGGCATTAATGATGTGTGTAATAGCCATGAGACGGCCAGACGCTTCGACAGTGTGATACTTGGCAACGTAGCGTTCGAAAGGTTGTTAATATGTGGGGACAAACACTTGACGTCACACGAAGAGTCTGTTGTTTCTCAGCTGCTCAGAGTGTTTTTCTTTTAATACTTAGAACAAGAACATCTTGTTCAGCACATACAAAACATCTTAGATATTTATACAGTAGGAAAAAAATAAATACAGAAGTAAAACATCTTCCAAACAGATGATCATCACAAATGATCATCACATACAGTATTTACATCATGTACAACCTCTTACAGGTACAAGTTGTAGGGACAATTATGACTTTAAATTACTAGATTAGTCTGGTAATATTTTATTTTGTAGCAAGAAATAATCTAACCTTCAATCTGTGAAGAAACAAGCCTGATTGTGTTTTTCTTATTGTCTTAAAATCCCATCTGTCTATCAATAATTTCCCACCTCCAAAGCCCATTTGTTCCACTCAAGAATATATATGTTTTAAAGCCGGTCAAGTTTCAATGTCGATAAAAGTGAAAGTCACCCATCCGAATAGTCCCTAAAAGTATCTGATAATAGATGTACTTCAGTATCAAAAGTACAAGTAAAAGTAATCTATTTATTTGTATCTATATACTTACAGAGGATAACTATTGACCGATCATCGTATCCAATCTTCAGCATTTTTTTGATTATCAGAATCTGTTTTTTAATCCACATGTTGATAAAATAAACTCAAATGGCTCTGATGCAGCATGCAATCTGCAAAGTAACCAGTAACTAGTTATCAAATACATTTAGTGGTGTAAACAGTAAAATTAAAAGTAGAAGGTATGGTAATTAACAGAACCTGCGTTGTTATTAAGTTTTTAGAAAATGTTGCTCAAATGGGTCAATAGCGAATTTGTTGGAGGCAACTGCTGACGATGTTTGTTGGATCTTAAACTACAGTGTGTGTAAGTTAATGGAAATCAATGTACAACTGTGTAACTCACTGTTTGGACAATAATGGAGCTCTTTTGATCAGATGAACAAGATATATCTGGTGTTGAATACAAATGGTAATACTTATTAGTAAGATCGATTCATTGTTGGTTTTAGTCTTTTATGTTGACAATAAGAGAAAGATGAAATATCTCCGTCCTCATGCTGTGATTTCATGGAACAAACATGAGTTATAGAATTGAATTCTCTCCAGTCTTCTGTCGTAATATTGTGATATGATTAAAATAAGACACTTTAGATATTCAGTATGTTGGCCCTGTTGTTTGCTCTGTGAAGACATGTTAATTTGCGACTCTTGAGCAGAAGCAGACTCTATGTGCAGTTTGTACTTTCAGAGGTTTTGTAGAATGTGGTCTAGATTTGAAGCCTCTTCATCCTGATGGCAGCCTCTCATCCATGATACATCCCCATCTGCCAATCTCATCAGTTCATCAGCATGTAAACATGGTAAACACACGTTCAGTGTGTAACAGCCCACAATGAAGGCATATGGGTGAAATGCTATGTTGTAAGTGGTGAATAAGTCATTTAGTCATTTGTTATAACAAGGTTCCACATGTTCTCACTCGACAGGGTTACAGATGGTTCTCATGTCGGTGAGAACGATGCTTCTGTAGCTGTGCTCCAGTCCCTCCATGAACTCCAGGTAGTTGCTGAACTTGAAGCCTTGGATTGGCTCCTCCTGCAGGCAAAAAGGAAGAAGTGTGAGAGTTTGAGTAATCATCATTTTATAAAAATTAAAGGGACATTCCACCAATCTTTTGACACATTAAAAATCAGTCAACTTGTCATAGGGAGTGCTAATTATGATGTCGAGAAGTTAGACAAAATAGAGAGCCAAAGGTCACGCCCCTTCCGAGGGACCTCATGGGATATTATTTTGGAAAAAAATACATATAGTGGTCAGTGGGGAGTGACAAATAACTTTTTGATCACGTTTGAGTTGTGCCATGAATCACACATATGATGCTTTGATTAATTAAAAAGATAATTTTCCAAGCCAAAGAAGTCTCAGTTTGTCGTAATTTAAGTAAAATATCATCTAGTTTTGTGTTAAACCGCTCAGAGAACTGCATCGTCTCACTCAATACACGTCACCAACACCAACATGGCCGCCATCTCAGCACAGAAAAAGTACTAAAAAAGGTGAAAATCACAATAAATCTGGTCATATTGACAAGTGCAGTTATGTGAAAGGGTAGATACTCAGTTCTGTGAGCTGCTAATATACAGGAGCAGCTCTACAATGTTTAAATTAAGGGTTTTGGGGAGCGTTCAACTAGATGACGTCACAAACATGACTGATGGCTGTGTAGTCTTTATAATTACGTATTTTCACAGTCTTATAATTCTTTAGTTTTATGACAAACGGTGACTGTATTGACTTGGACAATTATCTTTCAAATTGATAAACATCACATGTGTAGTTCATGACACAACTCAAAACAGGATCAAAAAATGATTTGTCTCTCTCCATTCACTACCAAGGAAACTGCAAGTGAGTTCGCTCTCTATGACTTTGATGATGTCACGGAGGTGAAAGTATCAGTGTTGAAAAGAAAAATTAATTCATGTTGCGTAACAGAATCATTTTTTCTGTTATCTTTTCCATCACTGAGTGACCCCTCAGTTTTATCTTTGGTCCTCTGTGAGGGTGAAGGTACAGGTGTGCAGATGGATAATGGTTTTGTTATTAATGCAGAAGGTGGCGTACTTCATTATCATTCATTTTGTAAGGAAGTGAAGTGTGAATAATTCGATATAACCTTTTTTATGAAAATACTTTACATCCAATCTATTTCAAAGTCACAGGAAATCAAATTAAATCTCTGGGAATCAAATGCTGCACCGTGCCAGGAAACAACATCCTTGCTTAGCGTGCAGGTAATGAGGTTCTACGTGTCAGAACAGCAAAACAACATCTTAATAAGTACAACACACGGGTTCAAACATAACAAGAGGTGTCGTAATATGAAGCGATAACTTCACTGTAGGAAGAAGAATCCAACCACACACAGGAATATTTTGTTGGCTTATTTGTTCAGTAATATTTTGTTTTGGCTGTCATAATTACTGCCTGAGCTGCAGTACGCATCCGCCATGACACCACTGAACCTCATGGGCAATGCAAACTCAGCATCAGAGCAAATAACAGTGACTGTGTGCATTATGTTGCGAGTGGCATCACCAATTAGAAGCCTGAGAAAAGCTGCACCCAGAAGACTCGACGTATTCAGAATACCAACACACAGCCAACACCACGATTTCACCCTCCGTCAGTCTCCAGGCCAAGGCCTTTAAAAAAAAAAACTACCACCGTTTAATGACTTCTGCCACTTGTCAGCACCCCTAATTTTTCTTTCAGCAAGTTGCAGAATGTGTTTTTGTAGAATCTAATCATGGTTTTGTTTTGACAGGTAAATAACACTGACAAGGACATGAAGCAGGGAGAACACGCTCAATCCTAAAACAACAATTTAAAGTTTGGAGACTCATCCTGATAACTTGAAACACTAGAGTCTCCCAACCTGGAGGCTGGGACACGACAAAGTAGTCACAAAAACTAATCTGAGGGGTGACAAGATTAATAACAGGATGGGAGAGAGCTCCTGCTTTTATAAAAACGTATGTTTGTTCTTTAGTGTAATCCAATAGATAGAGGACAATGTCAGTCTGTCAGACATTGAACATTGGTTCAGACATCTCAGGGATGAATCCTACTGACTTCAGTGATGTTAGCAGGCTGTCAATAGCCTTTAACTTGCTGTGCCTACGTACAACCTTAAAATGCAGTTAGCGTGGCTGAAAACTTTTAGTTTTGTTGAGTTGAATGGGACTTTAAAGTGGAAAGAAACAACTTCAACTACCTCAGCGTATCCAAGTGGTATTATTGTTGGCACAAAGACAACTGGATCGCTTTTGATTTTCCTCAGAGCGTAGGAAAGCTGCCATCAACACAGGATACACTGCACTTTCCCGGGATAAAACATTCAACACAATTTTGGAAATAGAAGAGAAGAAAGAAGCATGTTCACTGAAGAGTTGAAGTAAAGTTGGAGTAATATGGAGTTAAAATATAGCTATTCTGCTGTTTGCTTTTTGGTGATGGGGGGGGGGGGGAGAGAAGAACAAAACAGGGGGAAAAGTTAATTCCTTCATTTAGCAGATACGGTTGTGATGTAAATCTAGCCTTCAAAAAACCAATGGCGTCATTATTCTATAGCCATTACAAGGTGCAATCAACATTTACTGTACTTCAAAGTGATAAAGCAAAAAATGTGTCCATTGCCAGTTTAAATTAAGAAGAACATGCTTTGGCTAAAATGTTCAGTGACAGTGACATGAAACATTTCTGCTTCTTATTACAAAACAAGCCAAACATTTTAATAAAGGGAAAAATCCAAGGCACTCTTCTGGCAAAAATGTTCAAAAGCCTTTTTTTAAATGGCCATTTCATATTGAAATTCTTAAAAACACTGACAATGCTTGTGAGAAAATGAGCTGAGTGGCAACCCACACGTAACAGCACAAGTAGCCTCGGGCCATTGTCAATGTTTCTCAGAATTTCAGTATGAAATGGCATCTAAATAAAGGCTTTAAAATGTTTCTGCCAGAAGAGTGCCTTGGATTTGCCTTCTTTTTGAACTTCAGTGTTCCCGACCAAAGAGCAGCTTCATCACATTTTGTTTGAACTTAAAACTTGTGACTTTTGCTTTCTGACAAGCCAAAAAGTTTCGGGAAAAAGTGGCTTACACCATCCCTCCAGAGCTTGATACAATCAGCATATAATGCTTCATTCATTTCCTGAGATCACTGGTTTCCAGACTTGTTTGCTTGTGATCCACTTATACAAAGAAATGTCTACTTGTGATGTCTGAGTTGGTCAATCAAATAGTGATTTTGCCTGCCAGAGGGTTTTGCCTGAATAGTTTTTGGATGCTTGAAGAGATACCACTATCCAGTATATTACAAAAAACACAAGATTATCGAAACGTATACCCAGATTACGCATTTCTCTGCTCTATCTACTACTCTGTAAATCATCTCAGTAGCCCTTGGATTCATCTCATGACCCCTTGTGGGGATGCTTTAGGATAAAGGATTACGGTAATATCGTTCGTCGAGAAAAACCACAAAGGAGAGAAGTACAAGGTGAAGAAATAGATTTAGAGCAAATGGTGCCATAGTTATTATTTAAAGGGAGCAAATGGTGACTACAGAGAGGTGATCGCTCAGAGGAGGAGAGTAACGTTAGGAAGAAATGAGTCTCAGTCTGATGGAGGACTTTGCTCCTCAGATTCCAAGAAGCAATGAATTACAACATAAAACAGTTTACAAGAGAAAAATCTCACTTTAATTACATGGTATTATAAATCAGAGCTCACATTCGGGACTAATTTGATATACTGGTGTTAATAAAGTGTATTTTTATTGCAAGCAGTACCAGCCACATAACTAAATCTATTAAATCCATATTTTGTCGGTGTGAAGTCCTGTAACCCGGGCAGATGGTATATATGTGTATGTGCTTCTTATCAAAACATAAGAGCACAGCAAGCATAGAAACTCTTCCAATGGATCTTGTCGGACTTGTCAGATTCTTTATTTCAGCCAAGATTTGTGAGATTAATCCTGAAGAAACATCCAAAGTAAACTTGCTCAGCCTGTTCATTTATCTCACTGGGAAATGGTTGCTGACACAGTTAAAGCCGTGAAGGAGAGAAGAGATAAGCAGTGGAAATCACTCGGGAGAGTATTTTTGGTCTGTTATTCTCTCTGGGTGAATTAAGGAGGGTGAAAAAAAGGAAGATGCAAAGACGCGAGTTTGTAGGAATTGGTGTCTGACTTCTTAAGTTTAACACCAAATATACGATTCAGCACCACTCAGTCCAATATTTTCATGCTGATCAGGTGACGTGAGCTGCTTAATGTCCCACGTAATCTTCAAGATATATCTGCCATTAGCATTTATGAGATCATTAGGTACGTTAATTAATGCATTAATTACCAGAGATTTCTGCGTTTTCTTAAGCCTGTCGTCACATGACAAATGAGTGGTATTAAGGCTCAGTGTGAGTCGGGGAAGAAGAAATTAGCAGGAATATATCTTTTAAGCTTTCAGAGTATTATTGGTTAGTTAAAAGAAACTCGGTTCACTCTTTTCTTTTCAGTAAGATGTTTAAATTACTTTATTTTTTACAGATTACAGACGTTATTCTTAAAGAAGATGATAAAAAGATGACTTGTCTTCATTGGTTGTATAAAATATTCAAGGTCCGAGAAGTGAAGCTGATGCAGAAGCGCCTTAAACCTGAATTAAAGGTCACTCAGTACTGTGTGATGTGTCCATGTGAAGAGGTTTCAGGTCACATAATACTGCTTTACTAGCACCAAGGAAGAAATATTTATCAATTTATGTCCATGTTATTGGACCTTACAAAAATTAGAAATATGATTTAAAAATAATCCTCATTTAACAATAATGGCTGTTAACTTGCTGTTTTCAAATCTTTTTGTCAGTTTGTGCTTTCTATTACAGCTTACTGTGATCTGTGGTTTCATATGTAGAGTCTCTTCACTTATTTTCTGATCTTTGCATTTGGCTTACATTGTATTTTCTCATCTTATTGATACTATATGATTTTAAATTGTGATATTGCTCTTTTTTGGACACAGGAAGACCAGCAACCACTTCCAGGAAGATCACAGGTTTCCAAATAAAGAATAAAACTCATCATACCTACAGCACGACAGTTTTATGTATGTAATGATGGCTAATTTGTCTCTGAATGCAGTACAACAAAACTGAAGCTTCATTTTCTGTTTAATGTTGCTTCTGAGACAGTGACAGAAATATAATTTGTATCTTTCCGTCTTCTTTTCCTCTCACCACTGCAGCTGAGCTCCATCCAGACTGAATGACTGTAACAAGTCATTTCCCTTTTCAAATTTTAATTTAGATGAAATATTGATATACCCCATAGTGAGACAGGATAAGTACACAGGGGTGAAAGTGTGTGTGTGAATGTTTAAAAAAAATCCTCTAATACTGTATCTGTCAGAGTAAAATACTTCTTCACATTGTTCCCACAGAGAGGAAAAGCAGAGATAAGGCCGTCGGACGCAAACCAGTACGTCTGAAACTTTCAACAGTTCAGCTCAGGACGAGGATTGTGTAAGTTTCTCTCTTACACACACACACTCACACACACAAACATACAGACACACAAACACTCTGTCTCAAAGCTGTCTCTTGCAGCAGTATCTGATGCTACAGCTCATTAGAAGAGCTTCCTCAGATAAAGCCTCCATAACTGATCTTTTATTCACAAAAACTGTCAGTGCCGGCTCATGGCGATGTTAACACCAGAGCTATCAGCCAGAGACAAGACGGATTGAGACGCTTAATGAGTAATGACGACGAGCGCTTCCTGTCAGGCCATGCCTCATTCACAATGCTGCTGTTTAATGTTGCTGTGGATATTAGCAGAAGAACACATCTCTGAGGTCGTGACTTTAGACCTTCTGTGAAATATTCGGGGCCGATTCTAGTTTCAGCGTTCATCTAATATTCACTGAGCAGAACTCACTCAAATGAAAGGCTGCTTTTCATGGTACGTTTCCAGCAAAATATACCAGAGAGGGAAGTTTTGTGAGCAAAATTCCAAAAGTCGATTTGTTATTCATTATGGATGTGACTCATAGAGGACTGCTGAATTTAAAAGGAGAGTTGTGCACTTTAGCAGAGGACTAGATTTAACCTGAGATGCTGTAGAAAAACCCAAATAACCCAAATTAACTCTTGTATTCTTGTCGATGCATCTAATATAATTTTACTGTCAAAAAAAGTTGTATTTGTAACTTATTAAACTGCAGTTTTACTGATGTTACCTTCAGGTATGAACTAAGAGAGTTTGAATTCAAAATTTACAGCCAATCAGATTGTTTGAAGTATCTTAACTTGTGGTCCAGCAGAGGGCACTCTTAAAATTCTGCTTTACCCCTGCCCTGTGCTTATTTTATGTACTGTGTTGTTTTTCTGGTGTCTTTAAAGAACCAAAAAAGAAAGCGACATGTCATCGCCGGTTGAATTAACTGCTAGCATTGGTTAAACTCAAGTTGTCATTTTCTTTAGTCTGTGGCCAGACAGGTAAATTTGGTCTCCAACCTAATGTGAAAGTCCTTAATGAAAGTGTTTTCATTAGATTGAAGCATCAAACTAGGGCTGCCAGGATATTATATTTTCAGTCCACGATTATCATTGTCGAACAAATTGATTCTAATAAAATTTGAAGAAAAAAAATGCCAGCAATCAAATCTATCTTTCAGTTTGTTAACCACCTGTTTTGTCTCTTTTTTGGCAAATAAATTACCCTGAAATTGGGAGTGTAGGGAGGTGGAGAGAGAATCTGGAAACAAACCTGTTCAAAAAATAAAGTGTACAAAAAGAATATTACAAGATTGCGACACCCCAACATAAAACGTGCATTTTAGTTGAATTAGACGTAAACAAATCATAATATCGTGAAAAATACAAATAAAATGTAAGTGAGCTAAAATAACAATAAAAATTAGATGTAATAGATCACAGAAATGAAGGACTCGAGCAAGGACAGCTGTGGTGATTGTATTCTCATGACAGTGTAGACTCTAGATGAGGCTGTTTGTCGACTAGCTGAGCTGCCATACTCAATGGCAATGGCAACAAATCTGAGGATACACCTGAGGTCACACAAGCTACTGCAGTTGTATGAAAATATAAAGACTTCACTGAAGGGTTAGATACTCTCTCTGACCACTGACGGATGGACATCCCTGCCCACAGGTGCTTTTGTGACAGTCACAAAACACTGTACTGATACAACACTGTATCTTAGGCTCATGCATCACCTTATACAGGTCAATTAATCAGTCAACTACTGGATTCATTGTTTGTCTTTTTTTTTTTTGTTAAAAACCCAAACAGTCTGGTTCCAGCTTTGCCAATGTGAGGATTTTCTACCTTTGTAAATTGTATGTGTTTTGGGTTAAGACTTGGTTGGTTAGTCACATAAAACAAGACATTTGAAGACGTCACTCTCGGCTGTGGGGTTTATAATGGGCATTTGTTTTCCCTGACATCTTGTAGACAAATGATTGGTTGATTATTAAAGAACAATTTGTCAGAGTATTCAATAATGAAAAACTCTAAAAGTTAGTTGTAGTTGTACCTTGTTACCTTGAATATTTTGAATTCTACAACACTGAAAGAACCGTCATCAATATGCGAGTCTCTCTTTCTGACCACAGTTACATTCAGACTATTTTACACAAACATGAGGCCACCTTTAGCTTTAAAGGTTGAACACACACAAAGGTTGTATATAAAATATGCTGCAGAGCTAAAACTCTACTAAAACTCCATCTCACCTTGAGGAACACCTGCAGCTCCTGGGACTGTGTTTGCTGCAGGATGTCTGGCTGCAGGTGTTTGAATATGGCCACGCACATGTAGACCTGGTAGTCAGGACCCATCACCACACAGGTGGAGATGTAGTGGCAGATTTCAGTCCAGTCCAGATAGTTCCAGAAACACTGAGTCAACCAGTGGAGGCACATCTGTGGGAAGAAAGACAAAAGATCTCCCTGTTACTGAGAGTAAACCTTCCAACTATTACTAATTCATGTGTGACCAAGTCTCATTCGTTCACATTTAATACAGGTGAAAGAAATGTAGACCTCAATTACACTGAATGATCCACTTGATGCTGCTGACAAGTGATGGATCATGTTTCAGGCTATTATTGCTCTGCTTATTATAAATCAAATATGTCATTATAAATGTCTCTCACCTTAGTCGCCCATCAATATTCACCCTCTCTGCAATATACTTTATCTATTAAAGATATAGAATAGAATATATTCTATAGAATTAAAAATAACTACGTCCATGTCTGAGTTTGCGTTGTGTTTCTGAGCTCACGCAGTGTTCTACATTTTTACATTTTATTTAAATCAGTATAAATAATCACATGTAAACATAACTATAAAGAGCACAAGATCAAAGCCAGTAAATTATGAGCTAACAAAGGATAAAAAGTACATGTACAACACTTACATCTCGACCAGGAGATGACCAGAAAAAGAGTTTTACCAGCAGGCTACAAGTCTAAACGTTCTGGCATCTACTGTATGTGGATACCACTTGACATGCACCAAACACTGTTTAAGAAATGTTCACAGACGAGATAATGTTGTTAAAGTTACGTTTACTCTTATTCACCAACTTCCTTAGTCACTCTCTGACTCTCTTCCGGGAGTTGTAGCAACAGGAGACCAAATGAATACGATAAAATTCGGATTAGGACTTCTCTGGGTTTGATCATTGTTGGAAACATTTAGGATTATGTAAGTGCACAGCTCAACAAAATATATAACAAAGGTTGGGTTATTTTTAGACATTTTAATGCAGAAATGTGACATATTAGATCTTTAAGTCAAACTATTGTTTTTTTTCTATCTGTACATGGCTCATGACAGGTCTAAACCACACATAAATGTCATTTGTACAACGATTACAGTAAGTAAAGGGAAAATTTGTCAATTCTCTGAAATCACTCAGTCGAGAACAAATCTTAAGAACAAATCTGTTTGAATGAGTGGTTCTTACATGAGGTCAAATGTGTAGGTTGACTTTGAAAAGGGTTTTTAAATTGTACTTTTACAGAGACATTCATGCCTCAATTATCATATGCTTTTAAGTAGCCTTGTTCACATGGAAACATGATATAATACAGTATGCATTGTATAATAGAGTTCATCTAAAGCTTTAACCCCTTCTCGTTACATTTACATGACAGACATTATGGAAAACAATGTATTTTTCACCAACCTGTCCACTCAAAGAATGGTTTAACAACCTGAGCTCACACAGCTGAATGTTCACGCTCTATTCTATACATCTGGACGTCTACATTTACTTCATTTGCTGACTCTGCTTTATCAGCTTCTCTAAATTAATCTTTCTGGGAACATGTTTACTTTGAGAGTGAAAAATGATAACTCACAGCAGTCTTGAATATTGAGGTGGGATTAGGGGACGAAGAAACAAGGAGATGCATGCTAATATTTATTTTTCAAAGCTGATGACTAAGGTGAGATCAGTGATGCAGTCGTTCTGCAAAGTGTTTCTGTTCTCTTTGAAAAAAAAAAAACAAAGTGCTACAGCATCTATTAAAGTTCGAGGGTCTATTTTTCTTAGTAAGGACAAAGAATTGATTTAAATCAAGACAGAGCTTATATTCAGAGCAGTTTAGGTCCTCTGACTGTCAACCATTTTGTTCTGCACTCAATTGTAGCTGATTTGTCCAACTGATCATAAACCCACGTGAGCACACGCTCATGTAATATCGAATTAGTCTCGCAGCACTCTCTCTGAAGTTTGCTGAAAATGGAAATTCAGGTTACAAAGTTCAAAAGGTAGAACTATTATAATTCAAGACATTTTAAAGGGTATTTTGCAAGATGAAACATATCGAGACTCGGGCTGCATTTTGCCCTCAGAGATGTTATTTAAGTGCTTCTGAAAGCATTAAACTGTTTTACCAACGTTTTGATGTGATGTGAATTGCACCATTTGAGCCTTGACAGTTATATCACAACTGAAAAAACTTCAGTCTGCAAGGTCAACATAACTGCCAATCCATCATGGAGTAGTTGGTGAATAATGCTACAAACAGCATTTTTCATGAAAGCTTGGTGGAAACTAAATGCATGATCATGAAAACAAGCGACCTGGGGTTAAAAGACTGGCTGTGCTAGCAGCCCTGTGAGGCTGTACAAAAGCACTGCGGTGCTTTGAACTGAACGCTAACACCCGTATGTAACATGCTCACCTAGGACAACCCTAATAGGTTGATGTTAAGCAGGAATAATGTTTACTATGTTCAGTGTCTTAGGTGAGCATGTTAGCATGCAGAACAGCATTTGCTCGTTATCACTAAACACAAAGTACAGCTGAGCCTGATGGGAATGTCATTTGTTTCGGAAGTATTTGATCATAAACGGAGAGAGTTAACACCTCCAAGTCTGAGGCCATAGCCTGAGATGGACAGGAGGATCACCAAAGTCATAAGGATTCATCTTCTGTGCACCATGGATATGTGTGCCTAATTTCATGACGTTCCTTTTAATAACTGTTGATATATTTTATTAAAAGCCACAAAAGTCAACCTCATGGTGACCCTACAGGGAAAGTCAGGGGTTCACCAAAGTTATTAGGATTCATCCTCTGGGGAACCTGAATATCTGTACACAATTTAATTTCAATCCATCACATAGCTGCTGAGATATTTCAATCTGAATTAAAGTGTTGCACCAACATTAACATCCCCAGAGCTGTGCTGCAAGAATGGCTAATAAAAGGACAGCATGCTAAAAATTGTACAAGTCCTCTGAGTGCACAGCCTCATGTTGAAGCAAGGATTTGATAAATGTGTCATGGTCAGTAAAATCTATTCTCTGTGTGACTGAACTCTGCTGTTCCTGATCATGATTTGACTGCAGTCAGTAGCTGTGAGTCTGATAGAGCTTCACACTCCTAAATCCAGTTTTTAGGAGTAACATTCCGATCATTCAACAGATAACAAACAGTGCTCACACTACGTTTTAAGTAACTGTCATACCAATTATTAGTCACTGTGTTCACTAACAACACAAGTCTGCTCAAGCTCCACTTACACTCCGTAAACACATTTGATTATTACCACCGCCTCTTCAGCTATACTCTAATGAAAACACTGGCATCCTGAATTGTGTGTTGTGATAAAAACAAGTAAAGCTGGATCCATGCTGCCTTTTTTTAAACCTGCAGGCAGATAAACAAGTACGCATACAGTACTTTCTGTGACTGTAAACTAGGGACTATAAATCCCTTCAAGGTCTTTCCAAGAGCACCTCTTTTTCTGAGAGTGACAAAATGTGCTTTCCTCTGTAGTTAGTGTTCCTGTGAGCTAAAACTCAGGGGGCAAAGGTGACTGAGACTACATTCTCACAGTATTCTTTACTTAATTTCCCGTCTGCCATCAACAGGTTTTCAGAGCCGCTATTAATCTGAGCATGTCAGGTCATATCACCCTGCTCGTCAGGAGTGTTTTAGTTTTATGTAGGATTTACAAACTCATTGAGAGCTAGTCCATCAATTGATTATTCTGACTGGCAAAATAAGTGACAACTATTTTTAAAATCAACTGTTAATTAGTTGTCAATTCAAGCATTTTTTTAGGCAAAAATGCAAAAAAAATAAAAGGGAAAAACAGCTGTCTAAATATGTTTGGATTTTTGGATTTTTGATGGTTGATCGGACCAAACAATACATTTGAAGACATCATCTTTGACTTAGACGAAACTGATGGATATTTTCTCTATCTTTGGAATTTTTTAAATAATCAGCTGATCAATTAATAATGGAAACTAGAAGAGGGGACTCAGAGTGCAGATTTCTGCCAGGCTTATAGTTAAGATGACAGCAAAGACCATCTTGTGTCTTGCCTAACTTTAGTGGATCATGACATATTGTATTTGAAATTAATCTGCAGATTCTTCAGTTCAAGATGAGATCAAATATTTCTATGGAAGTACAGATGTGGCTTGTCACAGACTAGATAAGCCTTGTTATAGTCTAGCTGATTTCTAAAAATGCCCTCTGCTGTGTTGTAATGCATATCGTAAAATGGCGAATACTGCTGAAAAGACGCAAGTCTATGATACGCTTATAAGGACATTTTTAAATGTTTGATTGATTCACACACACACAACCCGCTCTTAACGTACTGAAATATGGCACGGATTCATCTGAAAGGTACTCAGGAGTGCAGATGTAATTTGGTTGGGTCCCCTATAAAGTACAAAGTGTCCCTCGCTTAAACAAGATTCCAAACTGAAGCACTTGTTCATCACTTGTGGCCCCTACTGGCCATTTAAGAGTAGTGAAAAGTCAGCATCAATGGCAGAGTAAAGTATTCTGCTGATCGGTCCAGACAGATACACACACATACACACGACTGAATGCATGATCGATAATAACTGTTGCAGCGCTGCACTCATGCAAAGGGTTGTTTCCCATTTGGGACATGTGAACCACACACCTCATGTTTCTTCATATAATTAACCCATTTATCCTTCACCTACCTCAGGTCTCTGCTCACACTGAGGAATGCTCCAGTTTAAATGTCTCTTTCTGTCACACATACTCCTATTCTCTAGGCAGTCTGACTGTTTCAAATACTTAAATGTTCTGGAGATGGATTTTAACACACACAACCTGTACTGTATGAATGTCAGAGGTGTATAATGCTTCATTTCCCACTGCTGCGTTGTCAGTCTCTCAAAGCTCAAACTTTTGGAACAGATATTTCCATTTCTGACTGAGGAACAGGTGCCCATTATTGCCTTGAAGAGTGACGAGATGAGCTGAATGTTAACGTTTTACTCCACCCTGGAGACGGCGAGTTCAGATCTTTGATGCAAATGCGGAGTCTTATAAGCGCCGGTGCTGCAGTACATTATGTGAGCCTCAACTGTCAACTACCGACACACAGAAGACAGCATCAAACATAAGAGGATTCAAGGTGAATCTACCCTTTTCTGCTACCACACCGTTTGTGTGAGACATCTGTTTCAAAAGAATAAAGAGCTGAGGAGCAAAGATCTGACTTTTCAACTGCTTTGTCAAAGAAAAAGATCGACCGTCAAAGGCGTATTTTGGTGTTTTGAAGTTGACTGAAGTCAAAGCAAAATAAAAATGGAAGACATTCGTAGGGCAACTAAAAGTGTGGTTGTATGAGCTTTGAACACAGTATTTTGGGATCTTACTGACATCGTTAATGAATTACTTTTATTCAATTATTCATTTAACAGTTAAACAAGAAACAAAGTGGGCTGCTGAGTCTTTTGGTGTCAGTATAAATTCAGTAATCTTCAAAAAAAAATTCACAAATCTAATCCAAATTCAGTTCCTTTTATTTCCTCCATCAGTAGTCGTGACTGTGCTTTACTGATCTAAATGGGAATTATAATACAAAGACAGAAAAGTAAGAATTAGACTAATTTTCTGCAGTATAAACAGAACTTGGTGTCTTTGAAGCTTCATCATTCTGACTCAAACTTTGTGTCATTCTATAATTTTATAGAAACAAATAGAAGTAGTTCAAGCTCTAAGCCGACTGGATAATTTAACAATGTGGACTTTTTAAAAAAAATTGCAGGCTCAGTTTTCTTCCAGGTCCTTTTGCGTTCATTATCATGTCTGGTGTGAAATCAGTTTTAGTTGTACTTTTTCTAAGTATTTGTTGAATAGTTTTGATTTATATTTGATAATGTAAGTGCATAAAGCAATGCATGTCATGTCCTGTCATATTTGTGGTGGATATTTTGGTGCTTGGTGTCATTTCTTTTTTCTGTTTGTGCTTACAGAGGTGCATGGAGAGGCTGGGCGGAGCTTCCCACTACTGGAGCTGCTGTCACACGCTCACCTGCAGCATGTTGGCAATCAGCGCCTGCTGATAAAGCCCTGCTCTTCACGCTACCTGCTGCCAGATGATTTCATCAGTTCGATGTGGTACATGGCTCCAGTTAGATTGTCGTTCTCTATGACTTCTAATTGTTTCGTTTTGTTCTCTTGGAAATCTAATTTACTTTTGTGTTCTCTCTACGATCAGTGTTCACCAGCACGCTGGCTTCCTGTGTTTCCAGCTCCAGCCATTCAGCCCTCCGCACCTCTGCAGCCAGCTGCCTCACTCTGTGCTCACCTGAGTCTCAACTCCCCACGCTACCACCAGCATCACCACGAGCTACCGCACCTCCACCTCCATGCTACCAGACGGGGACTCCGCCTGGGACGCTCAACTCCTTCACTTGCTGAAGAGTTGTGGAATCAATAAATTATTCCTTAACCTACTTCCAGCCTCAGTGTCCACTTTTGGGTCCACTATCTACCAAACCGAGCGTAACAATGTAATGCATATCTGACTTGATTCGGTTTCAGTCTTTGAAGACTGTTACAGAGTGAAGAAGACCCTGGTGGCCAAACTAAAAGCTACTTAAGGTGAACAAAATTCCTCTGTATGGATTATAAACCGTAGTAAACTCTGCAATGTAGAGTTATCCACATGGCAGTTTAAAATCTGTGGTTCTGAACTTCTAGTGCTTGTAAGTGGGCCAAAAAGCCCATTTACATCCCCCAACATCTGGCTTTTGTGTGCAATGTGAATGTGTACAATCTGGATTTACTCCTGGGTCAATTAACCCCTTTAATAGTCACGAGTATTTATCGCCTCTTGATTTCGGTTTCTGGCATTGTGAAAGATGCTAATTGTCGATTATTTGCGTTTTTACCCATGTTTAAAAAAACCTGCATATACACGCTAATTTCCGTGATAATAAATTAAGTAGAAGAACTAAACTTTCAGTCCACATTGACAGTAATAGGTGCCAGTGGAACAAAGACAGAGTGCGACAAAGAGAAAAGCAAACTTCGTCAACAGAAATTTTAAACAAATAAATGTCACAGATGACACACTCATTGGTTAACAATCCTATAACCTGAACTTTGACTGTGTTGCCTAGGAAAACGTCGGATTACGATCAGTTTTGTTCTGAATCTTAGCCCTACAATCTTGCACCAGCTAGCTTCAAGTGAGCAGCATTTTTTCAATCATACCTGTGATGGGGTGAAACCAGATATCCTGAAGGCGGAGTGCACCAGAGGAACTTCAGCTTTCAGTAGCATCTCCACATAGTGAGCCGTGCACCAGTAAATGGGAGGGATTCCTGATTCAGCGACTTCCACAGGAACATGGACCTGTCATGACAAACAAGAGGTTTTTCTCTCAGAACATTTTTAGATTTAAGGTAAAGTTCTTTATCTGTAAATAATAATCATTTTTTGTTTTACCACTTGTAGATTTTCAAATAACAGAAGCATCAATCACGAGCTCCATGTTTTGTATTCAGCACTGATATGGAAATAAAAACAGTCTTGAATACCTGCTTTTATTTTGACTAATGGAAATAGAAACAGCATGCTGCTTTGTGTTCACACAGGTGTGTGATTGTGTGTGTTCTTGCACACATTCCCTTCTAAATTCTCTGCTGCCTCTTAATTATTTGTGCCCTTTCTGTTTTGTGTGGTATTGACTAAATCGACCACATTGTGGAGTTGGAGGCAAACTGCCATGTGGAGAAATTCACCAGCTGCATCTGCATCAAACACAGTGAGAGCACGTAACACACGTTCAGTCGAGTCCAATCGAGCTGTAATTGACTTTGACAAGAGCAACAAGATGACAGAGGTTTGGTATAATGATAGCAAAGCTTAATCTCAGCACCTCAGTTCTCCCTGTCAATTTAAAATGATTGAAACTAAATTTCGTCCCTTATTTTCAGCTATTCTTTATACTCTTAGTTCTTTTTCCCCCCTCATTTATCTCTTTCAGTCAACTTCCTCCACGTACTACTCCTCCTCTTTTTTAAATTTGCTAAAAAAACATCCTGTTTGTTTTTCACCTTGTTGTGAAATGAAGAGAATCAAACAAAAGCCTGTATGTGAATAAAGTTGTAAGGATTCAGCATAGCACTTCATATATTCATGTTTTTCTTTGCTGTAGTCTTGCTGTGACGCTGTGATTGTTGACGTGCTGTGTTTGAAAAAGCCAGGATTAAATGAGGACAAGACGGAGACAGACGTCAAAGCTGTTAACATTTGAAGGTGCATTTTAGATGTGTATGTCAGATGAGACAAGAAAAATCTGGATTTTTACTTGACGTCAGGTTTTAACAGGAGTCCCTCCCTATCTGAAAGCATCACCTCGAGACTAGATGGATGTTTAAAGTCCAATTGTATGGAATTCTATGGGAAAATGACCCTGGCTCTCACTTGATTTATTACCTCAGTAAACACTTTCCTGATGAGTTTATTATCTAGTTTCAAGTCTTCTTCAATACAGAATGATGTTCATTTTGTAAATTATATTTCCATTTAGAGTGAAATACACTCTAAACTAAGCAGGCTATGCTTTACAACGTGGTTAAGACTTGGAATCGTTGAAATTTGATACCGGTACCGATACCCATATTTTGACTTCGATACTGGTTCCTGAACGATTTTCAATATCAATTTTATAAAACCTATTTAACAAAAGATTACATTACACATGAGCCCCATCTCTGGGCATAATCTGGTGTTTTTCCTGCATGCCTCGAGACAGCCAGTCATCAGCACTATTAGATCTTGGCACAACAAGCACGCTGCATGCTTATTGGCTCACTGACACTGGTGAGATGAACTCCTTGGGTATTGAATGATGAGACATACTCGTTAGTATCGAGGCAATTCGGTGGGTGCAATAAAAGTGCTGAAGTTCAACACCCAGCCCTAGGTGTGGCTACCTTGTGATTGACAAGCAGCTACAACCAAATATGGACATGTCTGGCTCCAAAGATGGTGATGGCCATAATGGTAAACTCAAGGTTTCAAAAGTCCCCAAACCACATCATGGGTGACATCATGGTAGATTTGTTCATGGTTCTAACGTGATTTTAGTGTTTAGTGCAAAAGAGAAGATCTCAAGCAAAATCTACAGACTGTTGGGCAGACTCTTTCTTCTTAGCCAGTAATATATTAAAATACAGTCATTAAGACAACAGAGAACGGCCAACAGCGTCTTGTTATTCAATATATAAACAAATGGTATTCCATAAAACCAGATGGGCTTGAAAAATTATAGTGATGTTTATATAAAGTCTAGACATGTAGGACCTGTCTGAGGATCAAAGGCTGATAATCGACTCAAAAAGACTTAGAAGAACACAGGCTGTGGTAGGATATACCAAACCAAACCATTCAGTTTAAGCCCAAACTATCTACAGGTTGTCTGAATTTCAGAGATTTGATTTACTTTGTGCTGAGCAAAGGCATACATGGGAGACTGTTTATCTATAAAGTTCACCTTATGACCCCATAAATGCAGCTGTAAAGTTGGAATTTTACTTCTGTGAAGATGCATGTCTCTGCATATCTACCAGTTGATGTTATGATTAACTGTAGCTCACAAGGGTTCACACTGCAGCTCACACGCACACATTCAAACTCTCAACACATTGTGCAACCTCTGCACATCAAACACGCTGATGAACTCCCTGTTGGGAGGCAGGTGGGAAACAGAAAATGGAAAACAGTCACGAGAATATCTCTGAATGACACCTCCACACTTTACTTACATGCAGATGAAAAACTGTTCCAGACAACAGAGAGGAGCTTACTATACCAATTAAGTGCTTACATTAACTCATTTTAGCACACACTTACCTTTTTTCCCTTTTAAAAGCAATCTCAAACTGTCTCCTGAGTAGCAGCATGTGATCATTTTGTTCAGAATAGTGTGTGAATACCATAACTCTTCACAGACCAAGACAGCAAGAATACATTAACGTAGAAGAATAAGCTGTAGGATGATGCATGACTATTGTGGTCTTTTCAACAGTTTTGCTTCCACTTGATGCACTTAATTGCTGCAAATTTAAATCCTAGCTCTTGCACTTTAAATACCTCGTGCTGTAGTTGTATTTGCACATTCTTATACTCACAGAGGCATGTATGCTTGCTGGCCAGATGAATGCACAGGTAAGCTGAGAGGACAGATTGAGGAGTAAACTCAGAGACCGTTCCATGTCTCCAGCCATGATGAGGAACACTGTGGAGGCCAGCCAGTCGTGGCCTGGATAATCATCCTGCTGAGTGACTGGAGGGCAGAGTTAAAGAGCCAGAAACTAGTGAGTGTTTATCTTACCTTCAAATTAGCCTTTGGCAGCACAGTTTAAATGGTAAGAGCTTTAATCAAGAGAATTTATCATTTTGCATGTAAAAATAAATCTGAGCAGCCTCTGCTTGTATTACGAATTAATGATCTACAGAGCTGCGTGCAGAACAAACTCTGACTAATGTGACTTGACAGATCTTTTCTGGCAACAGCAGGTGGTCGTGAATTAATTCAAACAACAGAATTAATTGTACAAATATTTTAACTCAAAGCTGCAATGAATTTGTTGTATTGTATGTATAATTGTTTTGTATTTTGAAGAATTGGAAAAGATTCCGTTTAGGTGTCACAAGAAACTGAGTCCTTATGTTGTGTTAAATCAAGCGTTGAGCTAATACCACTTTACTGTCAACTGACACCACTGAGTGTCAACCACAGAGCGAGTAATGCTTTGACAGTCAATTAACCCTGATACACCACGCCATTATCTCAGAGCTGAAAAACAGTTTCCTACAGTTAAGACTGCCAAGATTCAATTCTCAGTCTGCAGTATCATTCTGTGGATTTATGAGATGAAAAAAAAGCTTAAAACAAATTAGATTTAGATGGAAATTCATTTTTTTGTGATTTGGGGGTATGTGGAGTCATTTACATTTAGGAGTCAAGTGTATATCCTGTTATAGAAGTTCAGCCAAAATGATTAATTTATTAAAAGATCTTCAACACAATCGGCAGAATAAATGTTGTCAATGTATGTTTCTGCAAACCTCGAATATATTGAATCTTTACATTTCTTTAGGTAAAATGTTCAATTTTACATTGAAACAATGCTGTACTCACTGTCTGGTTATGTTTAGGCACAAAAACAACTTGGTGAGGTTTAGGAAAAGATTATATTTTGGCATTAAAAAACATAGTCTGTTGCCACAAACATGGCAGGAGAATGTCCCAGTGTCTCATTACAAATAGCTGCTGCTTTCACCCTTATTAATGTTGAAACGCCAGTTTGAACAGTGTTCTCTGGCTTGGCAGCTGTCTCACCCAGGTGTAACACCTCCACCTCCTGACTTGAAAGTCAGCTCATACATACATACATGTAATGTGACACATGTACATTTGAATGCATCCGTGGTTTGCAGAAATGTATAATTCCAACATTTTCCTCTGGCTACTGGGCTGAGGTCTCACAGGCAGCAGCTCTGCATTGTGAACACCACATTACAACTCCAATGGTGAGCATAAAAAGTAACACGCTTCCAAACACCAGGGTCACAACACAAAATTTATCTCGTCAAATACATTTTAACAGGGTTATCCAAGCTCTGGAGCATTCACTCTCATTTAGATAATTTCATTCAGAAGCTGCTGGAAGCAAATGACTTCACTGATATGCAGGTCTGAGTCCTGCTCCAGGAGAACTATGGAGCCATTAGTCTCCACTCCAGAAAACAACCCCAGGCTATTGACACCTCTTGCGTTTTACGTCTCTATGCTGAGGTGCTGCCTTTAAACACTGTGAACCTGTAACTTTTGTTTAGGTAGAAGGCACACAGAGGGATGTAGTTTACAATTCAACCTTAAAACATTCACTAGATATAATGTACCAGCATGTAAATATGCTTTACAAACTCAGAAATCATTCAGGTTTCATTAAGGACACAGTATGAGAGTTGGTTAGCTGTCGCGTTGTGTTTTTTTTACCTCATATTTTAATGTTCTTTTCTACAGTACTTTAGTCTGCTTAAGTTGTGTTAATACATGAGCTATAAATACAATTAATTGGTTTAATGACTGGATTAGCCCGCAGTTAAAAACCCATTTCATTACCACCACAGGACACGCTCTTTCTGCCTGACTCACGTCAGATTTTCATTGGCAATAATGTTTGTTTAACAATGAAAACAACAACTCCCATGATCCCATGCTACTTCGCAACATCCTTAAACTACTTCTTTTTTGTTCATTGTTTTGATCGGGGAACCCCTTGATGTAGGAAACACATACTGTGTGTTTAAATCTGTTAATATAGAATATATACTGTATATGTATACAACATATTCAAGAGGAGTCAGAATAGAAGTCACTTTAAAGGGGTAAAGTGACGCATATTTTCCAACTTGCTTGAAATGTGGGAATCTCATTAGTTTGCTGAAGTCACTTTCCAGACAACTCTCCAAACAGGCCAAGAAAATATGCAAATTTCAAAGAGGGTGAATACCTTTGTAGTCACAGTCTACCAACTTCATGCATGCAGACGTGGACTCTTTAAGGATACTGAGCTCTGAAGCAGTTTTAACTCTCTGTGTGGACAAGAAGATCTTAATATGCTTCATAAGCAGCGTCACGTCATTCACAGCATCTTCTTTCAGAAGCTTGAGGTAGCTGCCGTATCTGGAGGTGAAAGACAGAACAGACATAATGTAAATCTCAAACCTTAAATGGCTCTGAAGACAGTGAAGATGGTGGTGGATTTCAGGAAGAACCCAGTCACACCTGCCCCCATCATCATGTGTCCTTCCTGCAGACCATCATCACCCAAGACCCCAGGAGCTGAACACGCCCTCATGATAAAGAAAAAAACAGCTGTGGATGTATTTCCTGCTGCAACTAAGGGAGTTTATTCTGCCAAAGTCAATGATGGTTCACCTCTGCTCCATCATTAATTAGTCCCTCCTCAAACTGTACTGTACTTTCATCTTAAAAACAGACTCTTGAACATATTTGTATGTTTTTCATATTTTTATCGTAATTATTCAGTTTTGTATTTTTTTTTTAATTATTCTTTCTCACTGTCTTTGTTGTTATGCACCAAAACACTGGGGCAAAAAGAGTCAGAATTTCTTGAGGCCTTATGCGGATTCACAAAAGTACTCATCAAAATTCAATTCAACAAGTCCAAAGTGGTCCGATTTAACTCAGCAAGTCTGACACTTGTAAGTCAAGGATTAATTATAAATTCATGTCCGACAACTTTAAATCCCATAAGACACGCTGCTCTGCGGGTAACGCTCACACACTGCTCTCTGTTGATACCAAAAAATGCAAACATGGCATTCAGTGATTCTGAACTTTTCATCTGAAAAGCTCCCCTCCAGGGAACATGTCGAGCAAAGAGTTATATCCAGTATGTAATGTAGCAGCGGGGTCTCATTAAGGACAGAAATGAGCAGTGTGAAAAAAGCACCACAAGTCAGAGGGCCTACTTATGGGGAAATAAAGAACAGACCAAGTAGAATGCACTCTGGCATCATTAGTGTGAAAACAAAAAAGCAAGAGAACCCTTCAGCACCTTGGACAAGTGCAGGGGTTTAATCGTACTGTAGGAGCAGGAAGGAATATTATTATTCTTTATACAACAGCATGTTTTAGATGCCTTTAACAGCTGCAAAATGGTGTGGACAGACCATCACATCTGAGCTTTTCTTTGTGTGCTGTGGCCTTCAGACGATTGAGCTCCTGAATTGGGGAAACAGCTTACACCTCTTGTTGTTGCACTCCATTTCAATCTGAAAACACTGTTTGCTCGATTTCTTCAGCAATGACCTCCTTCCTTTATAACTTTGGTGCTGCTCCAGAAAGAACCTCTTCACCTCTCTGATTCTGAGGGTGAAACTAAAGCTTGTGGCTGGATGAATAAAAAACATGTATAAATACCACCTTTCCACACACATAAACTAGTATATGTAAAAATTTAAAACACAGAAGGTAGACATATTAACAATCAGCTGGTTGTTTATTAGCATGGGTATGAGTAGTATATTGGCTCTTTATTAGTCATTCTAAAGCTCTTACTGATGCCTTATTCTGCGTGTGTTAAACGCACAATATATAATTTCTGCTATTAGGGGTTGCTCAATCAAATCAAAAACAAAAGACATTTGCAGAGATTTGTGTTGGCAAAGCCAGGCAGAGCTGGGGAGCATAGCCGGCTAGCTATACTGGAATTACTAACTTCGATACAATACCTTAAAAAATATCTATATTCGATACCATCTGTGATACTACTGGGAAAAACTGACCCAACGTTGAGAGCATAACATTTTTTATCAGCCACCAACCAAATGCATCAGTATTTGACAAGTTGGGAGTCCCAAAGCGTCAGTATTACTTTCTTACAAACAGGAGCTTTCAGAAAAGGGTCTGAAAACTTCTACAGAGTGACTTCAAGACTTCTTCTGCAGTACATACTGCAGTTACTAAAATGAAGCCTGCAGTTCAGTAAGCATAACAAGAGAACAAGTTTATACACAGCAGGTTCTCCTTGCTGTAAGACGACTGTCTGATTAAATGAGGGTTTATGAGCTAAAGAAAAACACTTTAAATACTGCACATACCTGAGACAGGTGTTGATCCCCAGCTGCTCCACAGATGATAATGCAGCACTCTTCACACTTTTCTCCTCTGCTGTAAAACAAGACGATTAAAGAAGAGAGGTGGTTATTACCAAGCAAGGTAATACTCACAGAGGGAATATGGCTGCAGGGTTTGGGGGAAAAACACTCCCTGGATATCACTAACGGGGTGCGTTACGACCGTGGAAAATATGAAAAACATGACAACATGTAATGACTTGCTACTTCCAAGGCTCTACAGATGTGATGTTGTGTCTAGGTAATTTTGTAGTTGGCAGTTTTACAGCAGTTGTTTGGCATTTAATTGTGATGTTTGCGAGGTGGCGCAGCATCAAGGTGACTTGGGTAATTTCCCTAACAGTCATCCACGGGTAATTTCACAACAGCGTTTGGATGGTTTGGAGCAGTGGAGTCATAACTCTTGATTTTAGGAGTGTGGTGGAGTTTTGGGGTGAAAAAAATACAGTATGACATTTTGAGCCTTGTGAGAAAGCTCTTTAATCTCAGGACTTTATCTTTATCTGTGGGGCGAGATACTGCAGCAGCTGAAAATACTGGAGCAGGGCAGCTTTAGATCCACACGCCACAGCTTTTGTGCAGATCGTTGAACTATCAGTCTCACCAGCTGCTCTCATGGGCTCTTACTTAGCACCATTAAGTGGAGAGAATCATAAAAATATATTAGTTTTTGGAGTTACAGTTGTAATTGTGCAGAGAGAACGATGAATGAAGCAATAACTGCAGTGGGAGAAGAATGATATTTTGTTTTGTAGGATGTTTCCACTGCCTCCTGGCTTTGGGGAAAAATAATATTATTACATTTGTGCTAATGGATCCCCTGCTTCAGACAGTTTGTGGTAAGATGATGAGAAGATTTCAACAATTAATATGAGCAGTATTATGGAGACAGCGTGAGTGGCAGGGAAAACTTGAAATCCAATTTACAGACTAATGGTGCAGAAATATGCAAGCGATATGATAATTCAGTAGCTGTGATCCACGTATCCAAGGGATGATTCAACATTGTTACCATAGAAAAATCAGAGCTGAGCGATGTGGATTAATCACAGGCCATCAAATATTGTATTAATTGAGAGAAAATAGCTTGTGATGAGGGCATGAAACAGAGCCAGGACAACTAGAGCTGTATTCTCTATCTCGCCCTTCTGTCCTCCTCACGTATTAACATCTCTAAAAACCTCTTGCTGATGGCAATTACCGTCTAATGGAGATGAATGCTCTCTTGTTATATTTATTCCCTCCCTCCCTCCCTCCCCATTCCTCTCCTGCTGCCTCTGCAGCATTGTGTCGCTGTGTCCTATATTACAGTTTGTAATAACCATTTAACTTTTGTAAAAAAGAGCCACTGTTGAAAGATATCTCTCTGACATACAGTACGTTGTGACTATTTGTTCTTCACTGCCCATGAAGAGTAATCTTAGGGATCTTCATTTAGTTCTGAGTTGATTCAGTTTTCCTTACAATCCTCCTGTGATTGAGGGGAAATTAAAACAAAGTTAATCTTGAAAATAAAGAAACCTGCAGAATTTAAAAGCTTAGGTGTGTGAGTCATTGCCTTGAGACACATTAAGAGAAAATCCTTTAAGATGAGCAAACAACATCCACAAGGAGTTTATTTCATCTTGGCATGTGAGCACATCCACAGCTGTAAAAATAAACCTTAAATTGAGACTGTAGTCTTTTTCTGAACAAGTACGTTTGTGTACGTTTGAGTTGAATTTAATACTATATCTGTGCCGTTATCATAGTTATTCTTAATGCCTGCCACTGGGTCGGAGTCTGATTTATCCTGGTTGGATAAGTCATATAATTCAAACTATTTTTTTGAGGGCTGATGGCTGAAGATGAATTGAGGAGTCTCGTACCTTGATGAAAGAAGCTGCTCTGTAGTGGCACGACACTAAAACAGTCTACTTTGTTTCACCTTCGTCATATTACAGTTATTTATCCTGCATAGCCACAAAAATAGAAAAACAGTATTAACTAGAGACCATCCTGCGATGGCATCACACCAGATGCCTGTCAACATGTTCACATTCTGACCCAGCACTACTTTATTGTCATAACTACATTATTACATTAGAACTCAGTACTCATAGGTCGGATCACACCCATGTCAAAACTCAGCCTTCATTTTATCTTAACTACACACCTGTAAAGTTCCACGACTGCATCTTGCATGATTGACGGACATATAAACACCTGCCTAGTACTCAAAACTGCATCTGTGGGAGGTACAAAAGGTGTCTCCAGGACCACATTTTTTACACACACACACACACACACACACACACACACACACACACACACACACACACACACACACACACACACACACACACACACACACACACACACACACACACACACACACACACACACACACACACACACACACACACACACACACACACACACACTCACTCAAGACATTACCGGCCGACACTGTCGTGGCTGGTAAAAAGTGTTAAGTGTCTTTTTTTTACTCTACTACTTTTTGTTTATTAAACAACTGCACACACTAACCACATCAAGATTATCATTATAGGAGGCAGTGGTGTTCATTTCGCTTCTGTCCTCAGGGAACCACTGTTTTAACCTTGATCAATGCATTGTATTTTCTAAGCGTATCATGTCGAGAGTACAACCTTTCCAACACTGAATTGTCCAAAACTGTATGTTTACACCCAATTCTTTACACCAAATTATCCCACCCAAAAACAAATCATGTACATTTTTAAAATGAATTAACTATTTTTTTTTCTTCAGTTTTTCTCTATTTTTTAGCAAAGTTGGAATAACAATGACATGATTTCTTCCATTCAAGTCTATTTACAATGACGTTGAATTGAACTGACTTGTGCTTTTTGCTCTTCGGTTGGCTAAAATACAGAAGTTAGTGTGCTTTAAAACGAAAATCTATTAAAATTAGTATTCTTTTAAAGAAAGTGTAGATCTCCGTCTGAGCTATTAAGACGTGACAGTCGCATAAAAAGGTGCTCTGTCTTTGTTTCCAGCCACCCAATTTTACCAGGCAGCTGAAATAAATGAGATTGCCGGACAGCTGCCTTCAGGAGACAGGGCCACGAAGGGTGAGGAGATACAACTCAGAACAGGGAGCTGACAGAGGTTAATACTTGGCAAATGAGTCTGCTCTCGCCACACAATGGGAGCACTCAAGTAGGGCAGAGTAGCTGAGACTGTAGTCTACGCCAATCAAGCACTAAGAGGTGCCTACCATGTGCACACACTTACACATACGTACAACTGGCAGATTGCAGAATTCAACAAGAGCCGTGACAGCTGCCTGGTCTCCTCAGAGGCTATTTGGTGGAAGGAATATTAGAAAAGAAAATGGAATAGCTGTGCGTGTGTGCATGTGCGTGTGTGTGTGTGCCTCTGTGTGTCTGTGTAATAGAAAGGACACCAGAGAACCTTCACTTTAAAGCAATGAAGAGATGTAGAAATGCAGGCTAATGTGGCAGTTTCAGAGCTGATCCTTGGTTTGATGCGGGAGCAGCGAGTGCAAAACCATTTTAAAAAGGTATCATTAAATTTATTCAACAGCTTTGATGCAACTGTAGTGACTGAAGGATTTTCTGCCAAGACATCTGACCAAAACCAATGATTCAGATCAGACTGCTGGCTTTAATACTTTACAACAAGTTTTCTTTCTATTCACTGTTATTTTATTCCGTCTTTACCAAAACTGGAGATGGCGAGCTGTTACATGACTACTGAAACAGAGTGTGTAACATCTTAAGTCCATTAAAGGCCAAACTCCAGTCAAAAATGTGTTTCAATTTCACTGTACAGAATGATGTATTTGCAGACTTTGATGCTAGATAGATATAAACCTTAAACGATAACCAATTTTACATATTAAAGTGTGTTTACAAGTCTTGGGGAGTACTACTGCATCTGTGAAAAAACCTGGTATCAAGTCTTTTGTGGATACAGAGAAAGAACCATGTAATCTGATGAATTACCTCCAGTGATGTCACTTAGTGGCTAAATTGCATTATGGGTAATGTAGACTCCAGGTTTTGATAAGGAAGAAGAATGCATGGAATAAATAAGGTGACGTCTCTGGTTCTGCTGTACCTATTTTTATTAATTTGTTTTTAACTTGAACATAATGAGTCCAACAGTATTATAGGAGAGCAATGCTAGACCAGTGAACTGCTTTTCATAACCTGCCTCTTACATTACCCACAATGCAATTTAGCTACTGAGCAACATCAATGGAAACAAAAATATGCAGCTTCCCATGGAGCCACAAATGGCTTTATCCTACTTTTTCAAATATGCAGTTGTACTCCCCAATACCTGTAAACAAACTTTAATGTATAAAATATGAGGAGTTACCGTTTAAAGTTGCGCGTACATACAAAAATGATTTGTGATATAACCACTAGTTTGGAAGCTAATCATGGTTCAATATGTAACTTAATCAACTGTGATGTGGAAACTTGAAACGTCTCAAAGCAGTTACATTTTTGCAATAAACAGTATCTGTATATTCAGAGATTTCTGATTTCAAATGAAGGAAAATGAGGAGATGTGTTTCATGAATATTTAGTGAGCTAATATAACTTTTTTGTCAGAAAACTATATCAGACAAACTCCAGGCAGAGGATTTTCTTTAATGTCTTCAAAGAAGTCTAGAGGGAATCTTTGCAGGAAAATTCTGGTATTTTTACACCTGTTTGTGTTGTGTAGCCATTTTGACTAAGGGTCATGCCACTCTTGCAGAGATTCTGAAAACACAAACTTCAGTAAAACAAGTATCCAGGCAAGCAGCAACAACAAATTATTTCAAAAGAAGAGTTCAACAGAAAGTCATCCACTGGATTTGTTTTTATGGGTAACTACATTGAGCTACTTTCAGGGCAAAAGGCTGGCATATCCATCCAGCTTTTTCTCTGCAGTAATACAAACTTGTATTACCGCAAAGCGGCGCACAGCGCAGCTCAAGTGTCGTTGCTAGTTTCAGGCTGTCGCAGCTGTCATTTTCACACCCACGCTGTGTTAATAGCAAATGTGCTTGCACCTTGTTGGTCTTATAATGAGGTGTGGTTAGGCCACTGATGGCGGATTGCTATCTTGAGGTAGCAGAAAGCGACAGCGCCATAGACCAACAAAAAGCTGGTCTAAAGTAAAAAATGCAGTCTGTTTTCCTGCTATTTAAAGGACGTATTAGATGCGCCTACACAGGCAGGTTCACACCATGCGTACACTCTGACTTTATGATTTGAGAGGCTGCTTTCAGTTATTTTAAACATTTCAATGAATGCAGTAATGTACTGTAACACATATCATGGCACATTTAATCAGCAAAACTAAAAGCTGTAGTCATAAACTCTCCAAAGGAAACGAGTCAGGAGTTTTGAATAATCAATGAAGTTCATCAGCTGTATTTTTTCATATGCAGTCGAACAGAGTTGTTGATGGGATGGATTACTGTGAATGGTGTGGCAGAGGGTCCAGCAGCCGAGGATCACATCCCTTTCCCTCAGCGAAGACGAGTGCTACTGGTTAAAATGTGCCAGGCCCTGGCTCACCTGGTCTTAAAGGGAATGGGAGACGACACTCGGATTGGTTTGATTTATGTTCCGCCCAAAACACACCCATTACTAATTCAGAGTCTGAATACCACCTCTTTGTGCCGTGCACTGCACTTTGCAAAATGGACTTGGACATGCCCTAAACGCACTAGCCGGTGCGCTTTATACCTTCTAAATAGCGCCCTTTGAGTTTCAGGTGCATGCCTTATAATAAGCACATTGGTATTACAAGCTTTCTGAGTCCACAAGTAAATTGCCTCAGTTCTCATTTAGTGTAATTATACACGTTTTTATTATATGTTTATACCTGAAGCCTTTCCATCCATCCTGCATCTTTCATGGCACTCAGAATTGTGAAATAAGGATGCACTTTGACTGAATCTGATGTATAACTTAGCATGATTTTCAGTATTTACAAAACACTGGCAAGAAAAAATCCTGCTGGTCTTAAATTTGAGTGGACTGAAACCTATGTTCCTCGTGTTTATTGTTAATAAAACTGTGTAAATGAGTATGACTCAGTTCTAAAGATGTAGTATAAAAATATAAATAAGTGGAAAAATCAACAACTTCGAAGTGTGTGAGTGAACTTAGATACATAAATCATCAAAACGAACACTCATAATTAAGATTCTTCATCGGTGTGGCCTCAGAGGAGATGTGCCTTTGTACTGATCGATAGACACAGACAGCACTGTCACAGCCAACACACTCCGGGGAAACATTTCAGTCTTCGATGGAAAAAGGCTCACTGACAAGCCTTTCTCCTTATTGAGAAATGCATAATAAATAAAAGCACACTGAACACATTCCAGATACCCTTTTTAATCACTACTATTCATTATTCAGACTGCAGAAACACCACAGACTGCTGCCTTTTATTAGCTGTCTTCTTGTCATAAATGACTTTATACTAATTCCTCACCACTGATCCAACTGAATTCTACCACTCTCAGGAATTATCTGCTCTTCTTCAGCGGCTCAGGGACATTTGTATGCATATGTTAACATACAGTACATACTTGTAAAGCCTGTCAGATTCTGCACACGGTTTTAAAAAATGCATTAGTCTGGCCTTGAATCCTACAAAAACAGTCTAACATGAAAAAATGCTCTTTTTCAATGCAGTCTGCAGGTATCCATTTAAATTTCAAAAACCGACCTCAAGCAGTTCCAGTCTACAGTGTTTGGTATACAGTATATATTAAACCACAGGTATCCATGTGCAACACAGCAGTCAACTCCAGCTGGGATTGTTTCATGTAGTGTCATATCAAAATATGGATATATGAGATGTTATACGTAGTAGAAAATGAGTAAAATAACTATATATACTATTGTTATATCCAGTAAATCAGACACCTGACTAATCAACTTCATCACATTGATGCATAAATAATGTAATCCAACGCACCAATGCATCCAACATGGCCATGAATCAGCCCTGTTCATTGATTTGAAACTCTCCCCACAATAGCCAAATACAACCAGAGATATTTAAGCCACTGTTTCTAACAATGAAGAAGAATCTATTATATATTGTTTCATTGTTTACCTCGAATTTGAAACAAACTTTAAGACTACCTGAGGTCAGCTGAGATTCACTGTTTTTTAAATTGAGGTTTGAAACTTTCCTGTTTGCCTCCAGCTTTTACTAGATTGTTTTGGAGCAATTTCAGTCACATCTTGTACTGCCTTGTATTATTCTGCTTGTTCCGTTTTATCCTATTTAACTTTTGCTTATCCTATTCTTTAAATCCCAGATACGTTTTATTTTGCCTTGTCTTTCACATCTTGCCCTCATATCTTTTTGTCTTATATAAAGCACTTTAAATAAACAAATAACGTTGCTATGCCTCTATCTTCAAATCTCCCAACCCCAAGTCCACCTCCTCAAAATGTATTTATTTATTTTTGTCAGCCACGACAGCAGGGCTTGGTATTGTTTTGTTTTTTTGTTGTGTGTGTGCGTGTGTGTGTGTGTGGGACAGATTATGTCACCAAAAAAGTGTCACAACTATGCAAGTTTAGTTGAGATCAAAATAGAGGCCGAGTTCAAAGATGGGTGTGCTCTGAGAAAGGGCACCAGAAGTAGGGAGGTAGGAAATAGAGAAGGGTTCATTGGCCCATTACTTTACGACCTGGCCCACATTCATTTTAAGTGGATGGCTGCATCCTAGTTTCAATCCTTCATGGTCACAGACATCAGGTAAAACTAGATGTGTTTGATGCACTGGAACACACTGACATGAGAGGAGTGAGTTTGATGGAACAGGTGAACAGTTCTATGTTTTACATTCCTTGTATATATTTCAGAAAAATACATATACAGTGAGTAAATACCAACAGGTAAAAAGTTGACTATTTGAAGATGGTTAGTCACTTCTTCAACTGTTTCGCCAAACTCAGTTCTCTGATGTCATGTGTTCCATTGCGCCATACACACCGATTTGGCATCGTGGTTGGTGTGATCCCATTTCGAGGGGGGCTCTACTTTATGTTGGCCATTATAGTAACAGCACAACGCAATGGTTTTCACTTCCATCGTGTCTCATTTTTTATCAGGTCGCATCACTAATATTAAAACCAATGAAAGGTGAAGTGAATAACATTCACTGTCTCATAATAAAGCAAAGTTCTGCAAGGAAACCTCGGGTCCTTGCCTGATCCATGGAGGCTGCAGCCTTAAACCCACAGGACCCAAAGGGGTCCGCTGGTAACCTCCCGGTGCCAGGACATACCCAGAAGTCGTGTGTCCGTAACCCGAAGGGTCAAAGCTGTTCAGGCATCAAGAGGGGACCTCCACAATACTAGGCAAGTGGTATTAATGTTGCGGCTGATTGGTGTATAAGCCAGTAAAATCACTGTCAAAAGACAAGCCAGATTTGACGATATACTAACTAGGACATTTATATTAAGTTGTCAACACTAGAAATCTCCTGAAGTGATTAAACTTAAGATCATTAAGCCTCAGGACAACCAAGAGATAAAACATATTAGGAATTGTTGATAAAAGTCTACTATTACAGAAAGGATATAAAAGGACATTACATATTTTGTTGAATATCACTTTATGGAAGCTGGAATAAACACAGCAGCTGTTGAACAGTATAAGATACATTGGTCAGTCTAAGATGATGATCTGCTCAGATAAGATGCCATGACAGCAACAGCTTTTAACTTGTAACACAACTATACAGCTATAAGAGTTTAAAAAGCTAGACAGGAAACTGGTCACATCTTTATAGTGTACTGAGCCACAGAAAATGGTAAAGACTGATGCAGTAAATCATCTAATTGCCAATTACATTAACAGATGTGACGACAGCTGAGCTTTCATCTTCTGATCACTCCCAGGCATGCTTCCAGCTTAACCGAATCAAAACTATAGACATTTCTGTAGAATAGAGGCTTCAGTTTTATAGCTAATAAACTGTTAATGTTGAATCATTTTTTCACGCCCACTTTTCTTTAATTAAAGGCTTGAATGCCCCTGCTGGCATAAATATAATGGAGTCATATTTAAGTACAATACGTAGATTAGATTTAATCTAGAACAATGATTATGGTTAAAAGACCACTCTGTGATTAATGGACTATGTGTTGCTTGGGGCAAGGGTGAAAAGTTTTGTGCAATACGACGCACCGATAGGGGCCAGATTAAAACCTTTTCTAGTATTTTGGCACTGCTGATATTCGATTATATTTTTCTGCTTCAGCAAAAATTTAATATTAAATAAATTAGATCTGGCATGAATGAAAGTGTCAATGACATTTGACATTTAACTCCAACTAAACACAGACTGTTCAAAAGGGGTTATACTGTGATCATGTAGGAAACAAGCTATTACCATAGGCAGTGTATTTGCATAAAAATCAATTAAAGTGCAAAACTAAGTCAAATGTTGTGTATTTGAGCAGCATAGTAATTGCTTGAAGGTCTTTACTGCTAAGGAAGGTGATAGTGTTTAGGAGACCTTTGGAGACAATTATTCAAGTTATACTGAAAGTTTTTGGTGTGATCAAGGAGCAGCAGAGGTAAAACACCTGGTTAAACCAACAACAGTTTTATGAAGTCTCATGAAATAATATCCTTTATACAATTATGTGTTTCACAAAGTGGTGAACCTCATCTCATCCTTGCTTGACTGAGCCTTTGGAGGATGCTGATCATAATACTGTCACCTTTTACAAATGAACCTGTTTACCTATGGAATTATCCAAACAGGTGTTTTTGGAACCTTTCACAACTTTCCTAGTCTTTTGTTGCCCCTGTCCCAACTTGTGTGAAACATGTTGCTGACATCAAATTCAGAATAAGCATATATTTAAAAAAATCTATTAAGTTGATGAGGAATAACATGAAATATATTGTCTTTGTTCTGTTTTAAATTGAGTATATTTCAAAAAGGATTAGCAAATGATCACATTCTGTTGAATATATGCGTTACACTAGGGGTGTAAATCTTTGGCAATCTCACAATTACATTCGATTTCGATTTTTGAGTGTCCAAATCGATTCAGGATCGATTTTCCATTCAAAACGATTCTCGATTCAAAATTGATTATTGATTGAGTGAATAGAAAGGAGGGCACTATTTTCAGTGTTTTGCTCCAGTTTATGTTTACGAGACGTTAATGGAGCAGAGCAGCAGTGACAAACTATAATTGCTTAATGTTTGTCTTGCAGAGGTAATTATCCAGTCATTAAACAAAAGAACCGCTTGCAACCGCAACCTTGTTTGAAAATTGTCTGGGTGCTGCACTACCCTTGCAGTTTAATCCCATCTTTTTCGTTCCATCAACATCATGTTATTAATTAACACTTAGAAAATAAATTTTTTGACATTTGAGGATAGATTCTCAATCGTGGGAGATAAGAATTCTTATGTCAATTGATTTTTTTACCCACCCCTACTTTACACAGCTTTCCAACTTTTTTTGAATTGGGGTTGTAGAAGTTAATGTGAAATTACGAAATTACACAACATGAACGGGTGAGAGAAAAACCTTGTTTTTGTGTTCACCACAAAAATTTACTTGTCTTTACAATTTACAAATCTTTGTGCTGTCCTTGAAAAATGCAGTTAGGCACTTCATTATAATACTCTGTCTTTTAACTTTCTTTAACAGTCTGACAAACAAGTTTACTGTAAAACATCTAATAAGATGATAGACTCAAGACATGACACCCTGCAAAACTAATGAAGAGCTGACAGTTGTTACATCACATGCTCAGTACTGTGTTTTCACCTTATCCCATAAGTTGCAGGTTGCAACACATCAGAAATGCAATGCTTTAATTAACCAGTCACAATCCTAACTACCTCCTACAGTATAAACATTTGTTTATTTCTATGTCGTCTGGGAGAAGCAACTGACCAGATTACACTGATTTGCTAATCTTTTTTATTCTCCCTGTCTGCTGTCTAATGTAGTTTGTGTTGTTGTAAACCTCTTACCTTTCTGCTGTGCATAAATACATAAAAATCATACTTGACTCTGTCTGATTTCTGCAGTGGGGTTCATCACCTCCAGTCCTTAAAGCAATGGCGGTATCATAATTACAATCATTTGACTAATCAGTGCCAGGTGATTACACAGACATCAAAACATTATTCAACCAGGGGCATATAGCTCCGCTGATTCAATTCAAATGTAATTTTCATTATTTCTGGTTACGATTTAAAACACACAGTACTGAGACAACTCCATCAATGCTTAGGCTATGATTATTTAAGCTAATATGGATGATATTATGGGAAACCTGACTGAACATAAAGAACTAATTCATGTTATTAAGGGAAAATTTACTAAGAGTAGCTTGAAGGTGGTTTGCGGCTGCATGTTTGAAGTAATATAAAGGGATCACTAATTCATGTTGTTTAAAATATGTAAAATAAGAGTATTATGCAATTAGCACTTCATTACCTTTAGGAAAATTAACAGTTTGCTAAGAGTATTCACTAATTAGCAGCTTTTCTTTCCAGCTGCCATCACTGTAATCAGGTTGTTTAGCCCACTGGCTACCAAACAAGCCAACCTACTGAAATCATTCAACCGTTTGATATGGGAAACATAACTCAGTTTAACCCGGGGTAAAACACTGCTCTGAAAATGAGGAGGAGTTTCTCCGCTCCACCCGTCTGCCATTCCACAGGGACTGTACCCGGCGTCCACACAACACTGAAAAACTACTCGACAATATTCAGAGCCTTCAATATCTCCAACAACTCTCATCTACCCTTGATTGTTCTTCATAACTACACAAGCTTGTTTAAAAGATACTGATTAATTAAATCTGGTTGCACCATTACAACTTAAGAAATGTCTTAAATAGTCTGGATTGTGGTAAGTTGTAAATCATGCCATGAAACATTTGTAAACACAAAGTTACTGTCACAAGTTAGCATAACTTCCAAAAATTACAGTCTTGTAAGGTGCAGAAGATACATCTATGTCTTCATACATGAAGAATTATATGTTTCAAAGGAAGCAGTATTCAGATATTGTAATGAGTGAGAAATATCTGATTTTGGTAACCAAATTGAAGTTATTTACTCATTAAGTCAAATATTATTGACAAGATTTTGCAATTACATCCACCAAGGAGGTGAAGCAAGTATCTGTGGCTTAAAATTTAGAGTGATACAGGGCTATTGAGTTTAATATTGGATTAGGCTTAGGCCTAATTAGGATAAGGATTGTTGGGCCTTGGTGGAGGTATGCACTCTACTAAATGCCATTCTAGTTTACATCTGCACACATGGAGAAATATACTGTATGTTTCAGAGTAAGTAGGATTCAGGTTTTTAAAAAAAAACAAAAAAAAAACGTTATTTAAAATCTTCAAGATATGAATCATAGCATTTCAAGTTTCAGGTCAGATATGTTGGCAAACTTTCATATCACCTCTCTTACTGTTTAATCTGAACAGGTCACATATTAGCCAGATAACGTTAGTTTTAAGTTTTTCAGTTAGCTACACAGCCATTACACCTGGCAGTTACTGAGTGTAAATATTTACTAACAACTCACCTCTGAGTAAAAACTAGTCTGTGTGGTGCAACTCATTTTAATTTAGTCATGTGTAAAACTCACTGGTAAACTACAGTCTGCCAGGCTTATTCTTATGAACAGCTGGTGCAACCAGCTCCAGGAACCCTGGCACTGCTGAGCTTTTAAAGTAGCTCAGTTACCTCCACTAGAGGGGTCAAAAACACTTCACCAGAGTTCCTCTTTTGTCTTTGTCAGACAAATTTTTCAAAGTGTTCCTTCTACAGTCAAGGTCAACAGTTCTCCTCACCCTGCTGCAACAACCTGGCTAAAGAACGACATCTCTTTCCAGGGACTCTGACAGCTCCCTGAGGCTGCAGTCCTGATCAGACCTCCTGATACTTGTCTGCAGAATCAGGAATCCCACTTGCGATGTACAAATTGACGTGGTCATGTTAAACATATAATATGTAACATTTCCACATTAAAATGTCTTTAAATGACTGGACCTTTGTTACATGATTTGTTGAGTTGTGTACTTATTATCCTAAATGTTTGCAACCATGTTCAAGAAAAGGTGCATTTCATTTGGTCGCCTGTCACTTTAACTTCCTGCGAAACATCAGTTTGGTGAATGTGACTTCTACATTAACTCGTCTGCAAACATTTCTGCACAACTCCCATGATCCCAAGCTACTTCAAGGTGTCATCAAACTACATGTACTTGTTTGGGTCCCTCTACTTGAGGGTTCACCTTCACTTCACATTAGGTTTACTGGGACAGGCAGCTCCCACCATTATATGACTTCACACCACCCAATGTCTGTGTGTTGCTGACAGCTCAGCTCCTCTTTAAAGCCTGGTGTCCAACTCATACACTGAGGGCAGATCAGTTGATGCGACTACAAAGTCAATTATGACACTAGATTAATTCACAGCCTGAGAGCCAGTTTCGTCATCAGGGTTTTGTTCCCCAAGGCCACTACTTAGGCCTCCACACCTAACCTCCGAATTTCATGTTACTTCTCTGGAAGTTAGATTCATGCCCCACATACAAGGCATTTGGCTAACTTTACTGATCCACAGAGTGCCCTTTAGTTATTTTCCTTCGACCTAATTGTCAAGAAGAAAACTGAATGTGTTCCTCTTTCCCACTGACCTTTGTACTGAGCCGGAGAGAAGAAGCATTCGGTGGAAGAGTTGGATAGATGAGCCAGAACCTTCTCCAGAAGGTCAGCCAGCACTGGGGAGAGAAAACATACAAGAAACAAACATAAAATATGTGCTAGTACAGCAACAATAAAGTTTGCTTTCAAAGAAAATTCAATTTACACATTCAAATACATCAACTCCTTTACTTCAACTATTTATAGAGTGTGAATAACATTCTGTTTTGTATGCTTTTAAGTTGCACAGTGACACTGTAAGTGGTGTGGAAAGAAACATTTCCTGTGAACCATACAGTACACATGTTTAATGTAGCGGTCTCTGGCATAAAAAAAGGCTAAAAGATTCAGTAGTCATAGAGACTGTTCAGAAGTGAAGCAGCATTGTATCTGGAATGGAAACATGTCTGACACAGAAGATCACGGTTCATCTGTAGAAACACATGTAGAGTAATACCATCACTACACTTTACAAATGTGCATCCGCTCGTACCCATTTACAGCTTCACTGCCCCTGACTGTCCGTGAGTAAACACTGACAGCATGGCTTTTAGTGTCATATCGCTGAACCGCCCACAGTCACTGAAGATCTAGTTGTGGAAATAATACGGAAACACTTGAGTGATGAGGACTCACAGTACCGATTGTGCAAACAGCTCTGAAAACAACACAGGGGCATGTTTTTATATATTTTCCCAGTCATTATAAACTTATTATGCATCTGTTGTTTGCTTTAACAAGAAACCTAGAAGAGCACCTTTTCTGTGTGAATTCCCTGCCATTGACTGCACCGACTCTTGTCTAGTATTTTAAGTAGCTTACAAACTTGGCAGCTGTATTAACACTGATTTTACTTCATATTTGCATTTTTGCATTATGCAGTACTTGAATTTAGCTGCAATTATCACTTAAATCATGCAGTGTCTTGCAGATGAATTTCACATACACAAAACACTGTCATATATACAATTTCACACTTATAGTAATTCATTTGGCACATTATTTTTTCCCCAAGCGATGTACAAATGTGGTTAAGTCTGAGCCACAGTAGATTAAGGAGAAGAGATTGGTACATAATATGTAAATTGAGATGCATTTAAAATTAATTATGTTTTCTACACAGTATACCTCATTTGAAATCTCTGAGAATCATTGTCAAGCATTCTCTATTTATTTGAAGTACATACAGGATGAATGTAAACATCAGCAAAGTCTACAGGTGGTTTAATTTATAAAAACTCAATACAATCGAATATAAAAGCCTTGCAAAACATGCTCCCTTCATGAAGATTATAATGTTCAGTTTTTGTTGAAAGGTCACTTTGGAGGCTCTAGTTTGCAGTTCTGTTTGACTGTACTGCAGTGAGGAATATCAGGTGTTTCTAATATTTGGTCTGCTCTCATAGATATAAATATCCAAGTACCTCTTCATTTGCCCTTGCAGGAACAAACTAAAATGCTAATTTGTGAAGTAACAGCACCCCTTCTGCTCCTGCAGTGAATTAACTGAATCTATTTTCAATGTTTTTTGATGTACCTTTCATTCATGTGAAACAGCTGGTCAATGACCATTAAAAGCCTTTCCTTATTCAGCAGTTGCCTTTGGCTCGCCTCCAGTTAACCTTTAACAAATAATCACCAAAGCAGAAAATATATTATCTCATCTGATGCTCTACTTTATAATGACTCCTCTCAAGTGGCACGATACGAAAGGAAGTTATATCACAAAATATTCATTGCATGGTAAAAAAGCATATATCATACAAAGGCATCCAAAGATTCAAGAACACATTCTCACTCCGAACTGCACAAATACAGTAGCTAGGTCGGTGGCCATAAGCTTCAAACTATGACGCTCTACCTACCCTTCTAGCATCAGTTTTGAACATGAAGGGCTCCATGGTCATACCTATGTAACATGCAATGTCTGGTTATACTTCAAAATATAGCTTGCTGGCAAACAGTTCACATATTATGACTTTTATTGACTTGACTTTTTATGACTGTTTGACTAAACAGTCGCGGTCTGGTTAGGTTAAGGCACAAAATCGAAATAGTAAAATAGTATATATAACTTAATTATAATTAATTATAATATAAATAGTGAAATAGGATAATGGGACACAATCGCTTAACATGTAAAAAAAAGCGGTATTATTTATACACAGCAGTGCAGCCTTGCAATCACGTCACAGGTTGTCAGATTAGAAAACGCAGTGTGCTGATCATGAAGCAACCCAGTGACTCAGAGCGCAAGTGAATGCATCTTATTGACATGCTGTTGAGAGTGGACAATTAAGCAATCAATAAGCTGACAAGATAGTGAGGTATTGAACATACAAACAGTTCTAATCATGAGTGTTTTGATGAAGCGATAGTATATTATCTCATCAAGTACACTCATTTTCAGCTGTGTAGAAGCCAATCGAAGACACAAGTGATAATCACAGTTTCTTCATACTCAAAGATCGACATAGTAAATGTTCATCAAATTACCCAGGAAGAAGGTTATTTTGTTTGTCAGCCCATAAATGCTACAATTGCCTTTAAAAGTAGAATGCCAGGTTTTGCATGCTTAATGACGCACAAAATAAAATAGCATGTCTTCTACAGCAGAGAGAAGCTTATCCGATAATACATCCTGATCATGGTCTTGCAGTGAAAAGCCTTAAATGAGCGCCACAGAGCAGAGAGTGGCTGCTTTCACAGGAGTTCAACAGTGTCCTGATGAAAGGAAGCAATCACTATGCAGCACATGCATTAATGACAAGACTGTCAGCCCTCCTTCAGTCAAATGTATTTTTGTGCTCTTTGAGCAGCTATTTACTCCTACGTGAGAAAGGTAGGCGTCAGCGCTGTTCCATACTGGCTGTCAATGGCAGTGATGAGGAGTTCTTAAAAGGTTCATGGATATCAGATGTATGTCATCACAGTGAAGAGGTGTGCGTGGTGCACCTGCAGCACAATAGAAGTAATCAGCAGATAATACAGAATGCATGGAGCACTATAGTTGGATTTTATGATAGAGTTATCTTTTTGTTCCCCTAATCATTTTTCTTGTTCATATTATAAACACATTAACATACGTAACTTTATAGGAAACTCATCAGAAACTCATGTTGGAAAAAACCAAGTGACAGATGGTAATTTTGTTCCGGTTTATGGCGTTTGGATATGCATTATGAACATATGGAGATACAAATTTTCGTAATGCATAGTCTTTAATATAAATGGGAATTTTTGTGTAGAAAATGTTAATGTTTCCATGGACACATATATCTTTATTAAAATGTAACCTGGACACAACTGACAGAATGTTGGTGATCGGCTCACTGGATCATAACAGTGAGAAAAAACATCCAAGGATGGAAGCATTTTGAGTAAAGCATATTTAAGCTGGGATCAGATAGCAAGAAACATTTGATTCAAATCTGATTGCCCAAAACCATCTCTGACATCAGACTGAAACAATTTAAAGCCAGATGCTAAAAAGGTGTAAATGCATCAGTCTACAGACCCTCTGAGAGACAAGTGAGAAATAAAATATTCATTTTCATTTCATCTTTTTCAAAGTTCTTTTTTTCATCTGTGAAGATAGATGAAAAAAAGTTTGGCCAGGATCATTTTTAAAGTTCTTTTTTAAAGTTTTGTCAGTTGGAAGAAAAAATTGTCTTGATTATTTTGTTTTTGTTTTTGTAATGCTCATTTCAGCCACAAGAGGCTGAAGTTCAACCACTACCTCAAGTTCTAAACAGGACTAAAAGCTTTCATGTTTACCTATTTTAACAAGGGTTAACAGTGCACGTCTTGAGGTCAAAATTAGTGTTATACAAACTAACACAGAAAAATGATCGTGACCAAAAAACAAACAAATAAATAAATAAATAAAGTCACCTGCAAAAATCTGACAGATTAAAAAAAAATCATATAGAAAAATGAACAGAAAAACTCACAGAGTGAAAAAAAATCTGTTTTTTTACAGATGGAAAAAAACAACTTTAAAACATAAAAAATGAATCACTCGAATATTTTCTTCTTACTTGCCTCACAGGGCTTCTGTATCAGTCTCTCCAAACTTTAGTAAACTTTACTCCTCAAAAGTTTAACTTCCTCAGTAAGCAGTATGCGAAATTAACCTTCACACTACAGAGTCTGTCTTTGGGTAATGGCAGCTAAAGTTGCACTTGAATTGGCCATCATTCCCCCTGTTGTTTGACACGGAGAGAAAAGTGGCGCCAGAAATTTCAACAAAAATGGTTAAACAGAAGGCTCACCAGCTGTTGCTGTGTATCTGATTTCTGAACAGTTCCACCGTTGGTTGTGTGGGTGAAAGAGAAATGTATGTGTGAGGGAGTGTTGTTAGTTAAAGCCCATGAAAACAATAATTGTCTTGCTTGTGGTCCATAAATGCAATTCATCCATGTGTTTGTATTAGCTTGTAGGTAGCTGTAAGCTTGATACCTGTTAACTGATGAAGTGCACAAGTTATTCACTTCTGGCATTTCTGGCACTGACTGCAAAGTTTATTATTGGTAGACGAAGACAAAATACCAATGATAACTTGTGGGACAATCAAGTAACATTAGCGCACTTTGCTTCTAGTTAATTTTCAGTCTTCATCTATTAACTTCTTTTTCTTAAAGTTTTAATTGTTTTTAGTGTTTGGAAGGGAACTGCCAGTTATATGTCCTATGCCTTAGTCATTGCCCATTTGCCTTTATAATCAACACTATGGGCCAAGACATATTATTAATACATATGCTACGTTATCATTATGCTACTAAACACAGAAAATCCTACCAGGCAAATCTGTAGTTTCCTAGTGAACCAGTAGCTTACCGTTCCCATTTAAGATGTTGGGTTTGGAGGTCATGACTTTGCAGTAGTGTCTCCGGCAGATCTCCATCCAGTCCTCCTGGTTCGTTGGTTCTTTAGGTGAAGCCAGAAATGCACTGATCTCAGAGTCTGTACAATGGGGACAACAAGAGGTAAAAAAAAACACAATAATTTAACAGTTATCAATTTTGTTTTCATTTATTTATTAGTTGTATGGTCCTCTTTCAGTTTGTAGTTTTCAGTATGGAGAGTGGAGTTTGAAATCTTGTTTGTTTAAGTTCATGTGTGTATTTGTATGTCTCGTTTAATCTAGAATATTAGCAACTTTATTAGCGTTACTCTTACCTTGTGAGTCATGGTGGATCTTTGGTGTTTCCAACGTGTAACACTGAGGTAGAGGGTAGCTTGAAAACATGGGCCAGGGGTAAGGATCTTCTCCCTGGAGTAAGCCGATAAAGACATTCAACTGACGAGCTCATTTACCACATGCTTAGAAAAACTGTCCACATATATGATGACATGGATAAATTGTGTATGACTGTGTGTGGTCTGCTGTAGGAGTGGTAAATAGGACATACATACTTACATGATTAAACATCAACTCCATTATTTTCTACAGATTAATTTCTGCACTGCTCTGAACAGATAGTTGCTATGGCTGTTAATGAGCCTGCTGTGTTATTGATGTGCCATTATGTTGCATTTGTTTGTAATTTAATATACTTAAAACCGTCTGAAGACAATGTTAGATGGCAGCATAATTAAAAATGTCAAACTATGAACAATGTAGTGCAGTTAAACAGTGACTTGTAGTTTAATTCATTACTTAGGAAATGTTTTGCACCGAGCTGGTAGCAGTTTATTAAATTGTGTTTGTTTTCATTTGTCTTCAGTAAAACAAGTTATTTCCTCCTTTTAATCGTCGCTTCCTTCTTTTCTTTATAACCAACTGCCATTAAGTGCTGCATTCATTACACTTGTCATATCTTAGTTTTGAAGAATCATAACTTCTGAGTCATAGCTCAGCGTGTGATGTGCCACAATAATGTGCTCTAAATGTAAATGGGTTTAGAAAGCAGGCCTCTTTATCCAACTATCTGTGCCCTCCACTCATGTTAATCCCTGCTGGTATTTGAGTTTGCCATTCAGATGATGTGCTGCTCTGATGAACAAGATGCACAAAGCTCTCCATGTTGATGATTGCATACAATCCTTAAACAGCTTTGGGACCGACTGCTGTAGGTAAGAATTCTGCACAGAACATCATTTGAGGTGCTTAACTTTAGCCTTTTTATTTAAAAAACATTTTTTACAAAAGATAAATACTCAAATAGGGAATTAACAAATTTCTCATCTTATATATGCATTTGACTTTTTAATTATATATTATGTTTATCTTTTAACATTATGGTTTAAATGCTTTCATTATATGCTGTAACTCAGGTAGAGAACAGGGAGTACCTCTTTAATAGTGCTGCTCAAAAGTTTGAAAAAACTGACATTGTGATATTTTGGTATTCTGTGATATATATTGCGATATGAAAAAATACATGAATTTTCAACAGATAACTCGAGTAGCTCTTTGGGAATAACTTATCATTCTAGACTTATGGGGGTTATTTTGTAAGGGAGCGCAAAGCAGAGTGCAGGCCCTGGGTTGTTTAAAAAAATGAACAAGAATGACTCTGGTTCGCTCCCAAGTACCCAAGAACCCTTAAACCGGACAAAGTTATGTAATATCAGACGGACTTCTCTTGTAAATTAGTCATGAAAAATGAGAACTGTGCAAGTTTCTCTTTTGTATCCAGCAGCAAAAAAGTTGTGGCATGACTTGTTTGAGACAATTTGCCTTGCCTTGCTTTGACTTGACATTGCCTGTCCTGTAATGTGACTATTACACATATTGTGATGTCGATGCTGAAACGATATATTATTCAGCCCTACTCTTAAACCGTGTTTCCACTGCATGAACTTTCCCCCGGCACTTTGAACCTTTGGACTCAGTGGGTTTTAACTGCAGGGACAAGGGTCTAAATTAGGTTTACCCCCAAAAAAGTCCCTGGTCGCGGAGTACTAATTTCCAAAAGTACAGGAACTCTGAGGGTGGGGCTTGTGCCGCTTATCAATTCTGATTGGTCGAGTTCTTGCACTAGTTTTATTGAGCCACCATTTTATAAAAAAGTCTTTCTGTTGTTTGTTCATTGTGCTTTGACACATCAACATGGAGTTACAGAGGAGAGCATGCATCAAAAGTCAAATGTTCGTAGCTGATGTAAAGTTGCATGCAAAAATGGCATGAAATACCAGATGCTGTTTTATAATTTGTTAAAGGACTTATTTGCCTAATCTTCGTAGGTCTTCAGACATTGGTGGAAATGCAGACAACAACAGGCTGAAGGAACTTTTTAGTTCTTAGAAAAAGTGGTTCCTGGGACTTGAAGTTGTAGGCACTTTGGGTAGAAATGCATCTATAATTTCTCTTGATTCAGCCACATTTTAAGATATTTAGAGGAAAAGACATCAGCATCAGCCTTAAAAAAATCATACTGTATAATAACTGAGTAATCACAGGAAGTGAACTCTTTTTGGTTTCATGTAAGCCCTTAAGGGCCCCGAAATATGACCCAGGACGTGACCTTTTTTGTGTTCAAACAGCACAAGAAATCCAACAGTTGAAATATTGCCAAATTAAATACTTGAATAAGTATATAGTGAAAGAAAAATGTTTCATAGCCGTCATGTCATTCAATACGTCTCCTTGCAGGTGGTAACTATTCTGACAGACACTTTGAAATGTCAGGAATAATCCTTGCCTTTAACACAATGCTTCTCTTGTCATTTCTCACCAAGAGTGGATTCATTTGTTTTGTAAACTTCACAATAAATTCTGCAGGTATTTAACAGCTTTCTGATCCCTGTGCTCCCTACAAGTAACAGGGGAGATGACTAAAAGAGACCTGTGAAACACAAAGGAAACTAAATCACTAAAGTAATTTACACTCTCCCCTTTAGAAATCTCTTTCATATCATTTCCTTGACCTCAGCGTAAATTAGCTTCCTGTTTTGCGTTCAGCATAAACAACACCTAAATAATTGATAACCATCCCAAATCATGCTGAGTAAATAAGGCTGCGGGCATCAGACAACGCCTGAAGCCCTGTTGGTAATCAGTAGGACTCTTTGAAATTACCAGCAAGACACAAAGTTAGAATAGGAATGGATGGATAAGTATTAGATTATATGCACAGTGAGTTGGTGTTCATGAAAAATTCATAATACTGTGATTAGGAATAATTAAAGCACAGATTAAAAAAAGGAAATAAACCATTTTAGTGACTTTACTGAGCAGCAATGGTAAAATCTATCATTTTCATAAAGGTTTTTGCACTTCAGTTCAGACCAAAACACACAATTGGGTTCGCAAAACAATGTGATGAAAAGCAATCAAAGTGCAAATGTCCAATAAACAGGCTTGTATCAGCCTGTGAAGCCGTACAAATAAACCACTAGTTGTGAGGTGTCTAGACAATACTTTGAACATTTCACTGAAGGGTAGACGTTAGAATTCTTTGGACACTGAAATGTCTACAAAATATCTGTCGGCCACAGCCTCACCTCAATTGGGTAATTAGGCGACCCATTGTATACAGTATATACATGCATGTAAATATTTGTGTAATTCTATGGGTGACTTTCACTAAGCGTTTTTATACTGGACAGCAACCCGCCAATTTGGCTGTCCTTTTTGCGGCTAGGTCCGCGAATATAGACGACTGCGGCATATTGAGGGTCCGTTTTGGTCACCCAATATGACGCCTCCATTGCTATGTAAATCCAAGGTGTCAGTGTGCCGGCAATTGCGTGACATGGGCGGAGGTGTCGATGACGTGCACTGTTGTGCGACCCACAGCCGGGAGTTTTAAAAGCAGGAAACAGCTGATCAGTTCATCACTTCATCCGTGGACGTCAAGATGAGCAACTGTAAAGCCGCTGAGTTCCGGGAGATGCTAACCATCACAGCCGAGAGAATTGTCAATAACCAGATCACTCGTCACTGTTCACGCCCAACTACATGCTTCACGTCACGTCACATGTTTACGCCTACCCCAGTGGCGGCTTTTTTGAAAAGGAGGAATAATACACCTCCGTTTCACATAGACAAGGTGGCAGATTGCAGCCTTTACCTGGCTGCAAATGTGGTGCATTTTCTAACTAAAAGGGGCTCCTATTTCCAAAGTAATATTTTTATCAAGATATCTTAACTTTTACTCAAGTATGACATTTGACTGCTTTTTACAACATTGGATAAAAGCAGGATTATCTTTAGAATCACTTGAGAGCAGAAGAAATGTAAAATAAATCAAGCCTTCATGTTCTCATGAGATTTGTACCCGGTAGCAGACAGAATTAAGTGAAATGGAGTTTTACATACATCAACAAGTACTTCATAATGAAAAGTTCAAATCCAAAAGTTATCTTTTGCCAGTTTAATGTATTTTCCGATATTGAAGATGCCATTTTTTAAATTTTAACCCCCTAAACCTAATTTTCTTTTGTGCAAAAATCTGATTGGCAAAAACAGTCAACTGAACAAATTCATAGTAGAGCATATCTGACCTCTTGCAGTGCTCGAGGAGGAAGAGTCCTCTCAGACGGGCCTCCCACCACACTGACACGAACCAGCACGTGATTCCTCTCCACTGATAGACCGTCTATGATGAACTCCCTGAGAAGGTTTAACAGCACGGAAAGGAGATTAGATAACAGCTGAAGTGTGAGAGGTGGTGCAGAAGGAACATTACAATGTTCCTAACGCAATAAACATTTTTCTTGATGTGTGTGCAAGAGCATACCTGCAAGATGACCAGATGAGAAAGACATTTGAAGAAAAAGGACATTGGGCCTTTCAATTCACACACACTTCAGTCCCCCTATTATTGGAGCTCAGATAACTTTCTTTGAAAAGTCTTTTAAACTACTTTGTACAGCGTCTGAAACCACTGAGTGAGACTGAATGTGACTATATCATTGCTCCAAGGCACGCAAGAAAAGAAATAGAAAAGGGTTTCCATGTAGAATTTTCGATAAGATCAGAGAGTACTCCAATTATAAAGGCACTTTAGGGTCGAAGGGTGTCAGCTTTGGTGGATAGTTCTTAGAGCTGAGGTAATTTGGGCTTGAAATTGGGAATAAAGAGGACTATTTTTTCTACATTGCTCTTTCCGAGGGCCTGTTAGCCATAAAATGAAATTTGCATTAATTTCTTTGTGAATAAAACAAAAAAGCCACAGCTGGGGTCAAATAAGATGCGCAGAATGCCCTCACAGTAGTTTTGGTGAATTTGGGTGTCACTGATATTAAAAAGGTCAGAGCTTGAGAAACAAGTAAAGCTTATTAGAAAAAATGAATGACAACAAGTAGGGTGAGCCAAAAAACATATACCAAAAAGTAAAGTTTGAAAAACATTTAAGTGGAGTGAAAAGATGAGGAGGGTTAAAAGAAAAGAGAGATGATGATGTTGTTGATGACAATGGGAGCATGAAGAAAAGAGATGGCAGGAAAAAGGAAGATGGGAGAATAAATTAACAAGTCATCATTCTCCAAAACGCAATGTGAGTCGGCGTTTCAGGGCCATTTCCATTCATAACCAATAGCCATGGCTCTGGCAGCCATTACCAGAAGAAAGGGGCTCTTGAACACCCACTTTCAGAAATGGCCTTTTCACTCTCCGCTTTATTTCATTTTATTTGTGACAAGCCGAACAAACAAACAATTTTTCATCCTGAGCAATGATTAAATTTGGAAGTGTTCTGTCATATCAGGATGATGTACAGAGGAGCAAAAAGCCCTTAGTGAACGACAGAGAGAGAAGGACTGTCTGCACGTCGTGTGTGCTCAACGTGGAAACTGCCTTAACTTCTGAGATAACTTCTTTCAGTTCAACTCAGCTGTGGATGGAAAAAACTGAACTTTCTAGAAAATCTAGAAGGTCCTGTCCAGGTACAGAAAGTACGTTCAATTTGGGGAAATATGCTTATATCTATATTGTAATATAAACCTTATATCTTTTCTTTATCCATACAGAAAAACAAATTGTATTAAGAAGAGTTTGTGGTTTAAGGGGGTGTTAGGTGTTGTAACTACATCTTGAGGACACCTGGGCATAATGACTTGTATATTGAGGACAGCAGGTTAGGCATCATTTTGCCTTTACAGAGATCTATTGCTTTTGCTGGATTCTATTCCTGGTGCAGACCAAACAATCGGACAGAGACTGCATGAGAATATGGGTGTTGGTCACTGCCAAGCAGACTCTGGCGCGGTTCGTTTGAGGTTTTAAAGCAAGCTGACCAACCACAGGAGTGTGTAATTTTAGCATGATTTCAAAAGCTTAATTACTAATTAATCCATCTGCTGAACATGAAATCTGATTTCCCCATGTGGGTCATGATGATGTGTTAATGATGCAGGATGTCGACTGCCACGAATCAACGAGTTATCGAGCTCTCCATGGCTTATTTTTCAAAGTTTTTGGATGTCTTCTGGAGTGAAGAAGACAATTCTTTATAAAAGAATATTCCCTCATTTACAAGTTGATGATAGTGGTAGACAGTACTATCCACAATTTCCCATAGGTGTTTAATTACCCTGAAATCTCATGAGTGCAAAGGGCATCGCACATGATTCACATCATTTTCACACTCATTAAACTATTCAGTGAGACCTCCTGCCCTGTGAATACAGACATGGTCACAGTGGAAGAGAACCTTCCTGTCAGGACTGACATGTTTAATCTAAGTATAAAGGTGATCACACAGAATCACCCTTCCATCTAAGTGAACAAGAGATCCAATTAATGCCATGAGAAGGCTTCTTGTGTAGAAGGGAGCATGTATTTGTTATATTTTTACCTTCATTTATTCAGGTTTCAACTTTAACTTGTCACCCATCTTCAGTTCCAGCATGTAACTCACACATATTGTCTCATTTTTACACTTTTGTTTGTTGCAGACTAAATAAACCAGATACAACATGTTAATTAATGAATTAATTCTCCATCTCTCTCACTTGCCTACACAAGCCTGTGGACGATTTGTTTCAGTTGTTTAATGCTGCTGGCCTGTGGATTTCTTTGTGAAGGACTCTGGTCAGTTTTTCTGCAACAGTCCAAAGGATGTGATGTTATGCCTCGTCTCAGTGCCTCTCTCCTCTCCGCTTACAGAGAGCAACAGTAGCTAACATTATAGCTATTAGAAATAGAGTTCGCCAACGTAATCAAACGACCAGCTTCCAGCACAACACAGAGCCCCTTTAAATAATTCTGACAGAATTATTTAAGTAATTGACAATGATAAAACATGTTAATTTCCAACCATAAATGTTAACTATGTGTAGGTTGGGTCGTACCCCTCGTTGGTGTCCAGCTCGGTGACGTTCTCCCTCTGACTCTGCAGCAGCATGGAGCAGATGTTGTACTGGCTCTCCAGCAGCAGAAAGGAGTCCAGATTACAGCAGAGCACACTGAGCAGTCTGCAACAACACACACACACACGCAAACAAGACATGATAATACAGAGAGTCCTGGCATTATGAGATACTGTAGCAGTGGCAGAACCATGCAAACAAAGACCCCATTTGGACTGTGGCTGTCTCCCCTGGCCCCTGGCTTGTACTGTATGTCTGTGAGTGCTGGATCACTCAACACAATTTTTCTGCAACAGCTCACCGTAGCCAATCGTAAGCTTTGTTAAGTAGGAAGCCTTGGGGAAAGTTTCATGGTTCATTTTCAGTTGCTGGTAATGACACCAGGCTCAAGCAGGCAGTGAAGCTCCAGTGAAATTTTGAGAGACTACAGTGTGTTTTTAAGTCTGTGTTTTAAATGGTTGAATACCTGTAGAGAGGAAAAGCTTCAAACAATCTCTTCAATTTTACCAGTGACTTTTGAACTTCAGCGTTAGCACTGGTGTATCTGATGAATGTGTTGGTTTCAAGAACATCATAATTAATGTTACTCCAGAACCTAGACTTAACCCGTCATTGCTGTTACAGGTTTTTTTTCCAGGAGGCATTATTTAACCTCTTTGGAACATATTATCACACTGTTCACTCAGTTTTCCATTTCTTTGCAGTTCTCTGTCACTGTTGCTTACCTTAAGGCAACCAAAATACTCGGCTAGTTTTAGAAAAATATGGCTTGGGTTCAAATAAACCCTTTCACAACATTAAACACATGTTTGAAGGGATTACCTCTTCCATGTGCATATTTTCCCCCGTATTTTTCCCCGAGTCGCAAAGGTATAACATTACAGAGATGCCATTGCTCAGTTGCTACAACACCAACAAGGCGATATCAGGTGGATTACTACTGGTCACGGTCTTATTTTTAACAATTTCAGTATTTTAAAAAGATGTATTTTTATGGAATAATCATTAAAATCCCAAAGGAACAAGGTTGGTAACCATTGCCCCTAGACCAAATTTCCACCACCTCCTCCCATTTGTGTCAGAGCTTATCTGAATTTGGAGAGCAATTAAGTGCTTATTACAAAGGTTCTGTACGTGTGTCACCGGTGTGAAGCATTGATCAAAACAATCTAGTTAGTGTTTATTGTCTGCCTCCTCTTCACTCTACCCCCGCAATTAATTTGGCAGAACTGGCCTCTGAAATATCTGGTATCTCGCAAATTGGTATTTTTCTCATGACAACGATGCAGCTCAACTATATTATTGTCATTTAACCCATTATTCCCATTATATTCATTGTATGAGGATGTTTAAAAATGTTCCCCTCATTTTTAAACAGGTTCAGAACATTCTAGGTTTTAAAATCTACAGTACTGCTCTCTCGCAGAGAGTTAGATGAGAAGATCGATAGCCCTCTCATGTGTGTGCATTAAGTATAGAGCTTGAGCCAGGAGGCGAGCTTAGCATAATGACTAGAAAGCAGGGGCAAACAGCAAGTAGCTTGTCTCTCAACGTTAAAAGCAGCATCTCTATAGCTAACTGATTTACACTTCTTATCCTAATCCGTGTGCAAACAAAAATGTTAAAGTTGTTGGTTTCAGACTGAGTTATGTGCTAGAAATATGTTTTTACAAGCAACAGTTTATCTTTTAATCTGACATTACAGTGACAAAACTCCAGAGTGGGGATACCAAAGGTGCCACCAAAAGTACTGTTATACGAAATGTATATAGAGGAAAAGCTGATTACTAGGCCTACTACCAGCATGTTAATAAACCAATATTTTGGCGTCAGGACCCACAGGATTCAACCCGTGAGTAATAGGCAGAACAAAATGCAGTCGTGACTGTAAATGTCAGACACACTGGATCCAGACCCCTGCCCCCTCTGTGATTACCACCTCAGGATCAGTTGATTGTGGTGAATTTTCATTCCAGTTTAATCGGGTGTGTGTAGATACTATGAATTCCTAACTAAAAGGCAGGGAGATGAGGTGCCTGTCAGAACCTGCCGGAGGAAGGTGTCTCCCCTGCAGACCAGCACCTCCAAACTGCACTCCCATCTCCGTGATCACCACCCATCTGAAGAACTAAAGGTTCACTGATCAGTTTGTTTCTTTTTCACAAATAAGGACTTTTGCTAAAAAAGGTGAGTGTCCTGTTTCTGAACAAAATGGTGGGTAAAATAACTCCAGTATGTTTTAGTGACATTTAAAGAGTTTTAATCATTTATTGATGCTTGTCGAGATATACAATATTATTATTGGGATTTGCAATTATTTTGAAGAGGGGTTGTAAATTGTGACATGAAATTTTCATATCGCACCATGCCTACTCCAGAGTCACATTTTTCATATATTTACATTTCTGTTTGTGTACGAACTAAACAAATACGATACAACTCATTAACATGCTAAGTGGGTATGTTTTTTTTTTACTTTTAAACAGGCTAGCTGTTTCCTCTCTGCTTCCAGTCTCCCCTCCTGGCTCAAGCTTCATACCTAATGTACAGACATGAGAGTGGTATTGATTTTCTCATTTAACTCTCTGCATCAAAGCAAATAAGCGTATAAAATGTTGAAATACAGTATTTCATTTCATTGCAGTATCTTCCGAGCTCTCATAACTGAACAGGAATACAGTGACATCTGGGATGAATATTGTGTGACTATCAGCATTGTGATTTTCTTTTTCCAGTAATGAATAAAGACTAACTGCCAATTACTGATAGAGAGCACATATAGGGTGAGGCATTTCTCAGTTGACCAGAACCATAACGACCCATTAGCCAGTTAATAGCCTAAAAGGGGGCAGTCCTAATGCAAGTAAAGCAACAAAACACAGTCTGGATGATTCATCTGCTTCTGTTTGTTTCTTAATTAGTAACACAGCCTTGTACCATCTTTGGTGTTTTCTGCAGATGCATCCTGCTGATGCTTGAGGCCATGCACGTCTTTAAATTAGTAAAAATTAGTTGAATATGAAAAGTATATTAGAGTAATTTTAGACAGTTTTAAGTACATGTTTATTTCCTTCACTATCACTGCTATTAATTTACCACTATTTTTCAGAATAAGGCTTAAAAAACAACAAATGCTCAATGAAATCAAATGTCATGTTTATTTTTACAAGGCTGTAAGAGCAACCCTGATCCAATTTTTTTTTTTTTTTTTTTTTTACAAATGCCATTTCAATTTCTAATAGTGCCTGTTCGTTGACTGACTTACAAGTGGTAGTGTTAAGCCCTGCATGCTGTTTGGTGTGTTGTGTGTGTTTATCTTTGTGAAGCACATCTCTTCTTTTAAGCAGCTGCTTTGATTCCTGATGTGCCGGGAAGTTATTTGGACTCCAGTTTGACTGACAACTCTACTCAGTCATTCTGACAGCAGCACAGCAAGAGGCTGAGAGTCCGTCAGGCCTTCTGACCTCTCTCTGTTTGAAACTAAGCAATAGGGAACCAGGTCTGCTTCCAGCTTGTCTCTTTGACAGGCTTCTCTTATATTAAGTGGGGGGAAGACTGTCTGTCCAATCCGAGGTCTTTTAAAATGTTTACCTGTTCTGAATAGTATATCATTGGCAACAATACTAAAACAATAGCAGTGGGAATTTTGCTGCCTGTAGGAGTTTTCATTCTAGAGTTGCATCTATTGATTGGTTTCATAGCAATTAATCTGCTTATTATTTTCTCAATTAATCGTTAGACAAACAATCATAAAAGACTTCCCAGAGCTCGAGTTCTGTTCCAAAACCCCAAAATATTTCATTTACTGACTTACTAGATGAAAACCAGCAGATACTATTAGTGTCATGGTCACAGGTTGTCATTCATCATTTTGATTGGTTGCCAAGCTTTAAGAAGGCAGGTCTTATGTAATATCGTATTCACCCCGATGAGCTGGATGCAACGCTACAGATCTCTGCCTCCAGCAGCAGTGAATGACTTTCTTTTGATGAGGATGATATCGCTTCCTTCAACCTCTGACACTGAAGTCACTGAATATTTAAAGTCAGGGTCAGAGATGAAGATCCTGAACTGTTTCCCAACAATAAAGACTAAATCCATAAAATTTAACACAGTGATGCTGTGTAGAGTGCCTGTGGAGAGGCTCCTAAGTCTGGGCAGTCTTGTCTTTGGTGATAAACACGTCAAATACACTAGAATAATCTACTGTAAAGCCAAGGTTTAGTGAGTGGGCGACTCAAATGAGTTTCTTTGGGTGAGTTTGTCCTATTAAATGGAGTTCAGAAGTCATTTAAACATATTTTTTTCCATGGTGTTAGGAGGGCCAGTCTCATATATTATTGTATTTATTGGTCTATTATTTTAAGGAAATTATTATTTGTACAAGGTGGTATGGGAAGGCCAAGATCTTTTATATTGTTTTTCTTTATTGATACAGTTTTATTTTAAGGCAGTACTGTAACAGTCTGCTGCCAGCATCACCTTGATTCTCCCATGTGTGCAATTGAGTCTTGTTCTCATCACGTTTTTCTGTGAAGTGCTTTTCGGGCTGTTTTTTTAGCCAACTTTGCTGTCGGCTTTGTGGTATTAAAAAGTACAAAAATGAAAAGATCTTGTGTGTGTGCTTTTAGGAGAGGGATTTGTGCTGATATATGGGCATATGTAAGGTTTAAACGTTATATTGTTAACTGGCAATTATGTGACTATGCATCTCATAGGATGTAATGCAAAAGTATCATCATGAGTAGTGTGACAAATTACTTTCTACAGGGAATAAAGAAGTAAAGAAATGTATTAGTCTTTTTTAAAAGTAACAAGTAATTTGTAATGCATTACTTTTGGCTGGCCCCAACCACACAGTCAAGTGAGCAATGCTGCAGACAACAAGTGGTGCAACAAGCTCACAGATTTCAGTTTCAGGTCAAGACTGCGTCTTGTTGTTGGCAATTAAGGAATCTCCATCATGCACGAATAATGGTTTTGTTTTAGTTTTTTACCAGGGAAATCTCTCATATTTAAATCCCTCCAGTCATAATGACAGGTGAAATATTTCCCTCTAAGCAAAATTTGAATTGTATTATAGCTGGATGAGCATAAACAAGATAGTTGATTGATGTGTCTCATTCCAGGTGGTCAAATACCGATGCTTTGGGTTGGTGATGCATGTCAGCAGTGGCCTCCGTGAATTATTTTAAGTTCAATAAACACAGATAATTTTTGACTGGTTTTTCCCCCATTTGTCCAGGATCTTAAAATCTTCCAGGACGTGGAAATGGAAACGCTGATTAAAGGCCTTGTAACGCCCACCAGTGTAATAATGTCCACAAACGTATTGTGTGTAGTTTGTGTAATGAATTTACACAAACTACACACGTAACACGCAATTTCCCACAAATGTAATAACTATTAAGTTTGCAGGGATTTATTACGTTTGTGGGGAAGTGAAAGTCTTTATTGTAATAACTTCCCACAATTGTAATAATACAATGAATAATGGTCGTTGTGGTTGTTGTTTGTTTGTTTGCCTATACACCTACTAATACTACTGACCGTGGGTGCAAAATCCAGCTGCTGACTCTTCGCTCCACTATCACATGTTACGTTTGTAGTAGGCAGCGGCTATTACGTTTGTGGAAAATGTATTACATTTGTGGGTTTATTACATTAAATGCTGCAGATTTTTATTACGTTTGTGGTTTATTACGTTTGTGGACATTATTACATTGGCGGGCGTTACAGGCCTGTTTCACTAGTAAAGTCAGAGCAGACACTGGAACCATCTTTGCATTTTCGCTTAGAAAATGACTTATGACTATTAATCAGCTGGCATATTTGGTCATTTTTGGGGTTTGCAACTAACTAGCTAGCCATAGTACGTGGTGAGCAAGAAATTATTGTAATGCCAAACTGAATGGCTTGGCACATGCAATGCACTGTAGCTCTATAGTATGCCAAACACCTTGATGTGGGTAATGTGTAAATAATGTGTAAGAAAAAAGAAAGATCAGGAAAGTAACTAAATGGCCATGTAGGTTTAATTTGATTTCTCCATGTTGTTTCATACTTGTCCTTTTTGGAAATAAGAACTGTAATCTCTTGTAGGACAAGAAAGAGGCTGGAAGATTGTTGAGACACTACAATCCATCTCACCTGAGAGTTGAAGTTGTTGTCATTCAAGCTGACAGCGACTACAACTCACTTTATCTTAGGTTGGAAGACTTTCACTGAAACACCCATTTATGACAGATGATTACTCTCTTGATGATGTGCGCACATGCACCAGAGGACTTATGTATAAACCAATCACCTACAGTAATCTGCTTGCCAGTCTGACTGATGATCATGCTACAGGTTGATTAGTCATGCCTGACGAGAGATGCAAATGGTTAGCTTTACCATTTGGGAGGCTTCTATCATTGACAGTCAGGAGGGCCCGCTTAAATCAATCATAAAATCATTAAAAGGTGCAGCAAAGCAAAGAAATGCTGCCGGAGCAAGGAATCGTTTCCCACAGGTTTGTGGAAATATAAGTGCATCCCCCAAAACAGTTTACAAGTTCTGCCTCTAACAACAAAAACAGACTAAATGTGTGACCACACCACTCTTAAGATAATCTTTTATAAAGAGTTTGCTACCTCGATGTGTGCAGATAAATAATCTGGGTAGCACACTTCTGGCTGTGCATTCATAAAGATCAATTAAAAGCCTCATTTGGGCCTTAACACTGCATACAACTCCCAATGGCCCCATGAAACGTTACTATACTACGAGGAATCTCACTTTTGTTTCATTACTGAGCCTGGAACAGAACAAAGTTATATCTTCTTTGTTGTAAATCTCAAGGTGATTTCACATCCGACTTGTTTGATGCTAAAGAATAATACTCTTACTATATTTATTTTCTCGTATTCATTCCTTATCTATTTTAATCTAGTTAACTTTGTCTATGGCGATGAGACAACTGAATTAAAACAAGGACAAAAACATCTTTATCTTCTCTACATCTCCAGCTACAGTTAAGACTGTGACAGCCATTTGCTCCACGTTATTGCAAAGGTGGCCAGTGGCCAAGATTTGTTATGTGTGTCCTTCCTCATCTCATCGCTATATTTTTAAATTAGAATGTCCATTTTTATAATAATATGTCTAGTGCTTAGTGGAGATTTTGCTGCGGACATAAAAAAAATGATCTAATCAAATAATTTGTGAAGTTCTGCCCCAGCACACACACTTGACGTGTTCAGAGTCATCAATAGCAAAGACAGGAGAATAAAGGCATCTAAACAATTCAGACAGGGGAAAAACACGGGGAAAGAGAGCTGGTTGCCATCACAACAAAGAGGCTTCAAGTATGAAGGAAAAGGACAGAGGGATTTTAGCTCTCATTAGCCTGTGAAGATCAAGAGGAGTGGAAATTGCGGCTTCTTTTTTCAAGAGGGCTGCACTTCAGGAAAGCTTAGCGCATGTTTGCTTGACAGTGGTGCAGTGATTAAACCTGCACTAAAAAAGTTTATCTATGAAGAATCAAAAGCTAAGACATTCTGCTGGAGTGAAGTAGCTTAGATTTATCTGGTGGCTGAGTTACTTTTTTTAAATATTTTTTGTCAAAAAACAAAACACAATGAACTAATAGTTGTCCAAAAAATACACATAAAAGGGGTAGGTTGATATAACTAGCTTGCTATCTAGCTAGTTCAATACACTTTACTTTCTTAACTTCAAAGTTTCTACAAATGGACATTAGTATCTAACTTTTGCCCTAAGTTACAACTAAAGTTATGTAAAATATAGCACAGCCTTCCTTTTTCCAATGTTGGTTAAATAGCTAGCTAGCTGTGCTTGGGGCTTGGCATTTCATTAGCCATATAAAATGTTGTATACTACCTTACTTACTACCCCATAAGCTGGTGGAATGGACTTGATTTATCATCCTCTACAGACTCAGATAGTATGTTGAATAAGCATGATACTATAAGGATTGCAAGACCATGCATTGTATTGGGTTTCCTTTGACCCCCAACCCCCCCGATTTTCATTGTTTGATTCTTACTCTGGCTACACTGTTAACACTTGGTGACATATTCATTATTTACAGTGAACATGGGCAGTGTAGTTTATTTTGAGTAAATTCCAGATACTCTGTCATGTTGGCATAAATGCTCACTGTGCATTAAATGTGTTTTAATCTTCAGCTGAAAAACACAAAAATGCACTATTTACTGCAAAAAACCACATTGCCCAGCTGTTTTGGGAAATTATTGAGCATTTGCTGCCTTATATTTATGAAATGTTTCAACACGCAGGACGCCTCACAGAATAAAAGCACATGAAGTGCAAAACTGAGTGGCAGTTTCTGCACTTTGTATCAAATCAGACTACTGTACACATGCAAACAATACGTTAACTTTTTGTTTGTTTAGTTTGAGGAATTTAGGACAAACCACATCAGATAGAAAAACAACCTGCTGCTGTCATCTCTTATTCATTATGTGGTGAACGTGATAGATCGACACCTGTGCACATTATTGAGGCCGAGTCCCCTCACTCCCCCTGTCTACTGTGGTCCTGTAATCACACAAGCTAGCAGCCTTTGTGATTGTGTGTTTGACCTTAGATGAAGTCAAGTTTCTGTCTCTCAAGGATTACAAGATTTACAGCAACTAAAGTGAAGGATTTGTCCACAATGAGATTCATAATCAAACACAAGTCTTAAACCCTTACGAATACATGCATCAGTCAAGAATAATAGCATTTTTTGGTATTAATACTGAGCTCAGAGCAAAATCATTAAATCTTGTCTTTGTCCCTTCTGGCGATTTTTGTGTCCTCCTATTTATTAGTGATAAATACATAAATGAACAAAGAGTCTCCTAATCAGACAGGCGTTTGGTTGCCAGGTTGTCAGCCTAATTAGAGTTCCTTTTTTAAACCAACTATATGTCTCAGTGGAAAATGCTTAATCTGTTGTACCAAGCATCTAAGAGTATCTGCAGGTTTCAGAGTCAAACCTAATAACTTTTTAATGCTATTTGTGATTCTGTTTAATTCAAATGATGCAGAATCAAATAAACAAACAGAAAAATAATGACACACTGGAGGAAGGAAGAGCTACTTGGATCTGGACAGTGATGAAACACAAGCAGGTGCTCCTTATGCATTGGTAGGTTAATACTATCCACAAGGAGGGGAACAAAAAGCTGAAAGTGTCCTTTATCATCTCAGCCAGGTTATTAAAACCAAGACCAATGCATATCACGTGTGATTGTTTGACCCAAAGGTAGAAAGTTGTGGGGACAATGGCCTTGTTTTCAATCGAATAGTCATGACATTAAGGCTTCTTTAGGTTTAATATATCCATTAGCAGCGCAGCTACATTGTTAAAAACAAAACCAATGCATATCATGTGTGATTATTTGACCCAGAGGTAGACCAGTGTGGGTTCAATGATCTTTTCCTATCATGTAGCCATGATATTAAGGCCTTTTTTAGTTGGAAAAGTCCTTTATTTTTGCGGTTACATTATTAAAAAACAAGACCAAGGCCTAGCATGTGCGATTGTTTGACCCTGAGGTAGATCAGTGTCGGGTCAATGGTTTTGTTTTCAAACTTGAGAAGAAAGCCTTTCTTACTTTTCGTACTAACAAAACAGTTTGCCTTGAATTTCAAGAGGGAATCTATTCCCTTCTTTGTAGACAGTCGAAGAAAAATAAATCAAGTTGGCACTTTATAATTAAACACTGTGATGAAATGTCTGTAGCTTAACTGGGCACTGAGGGAAAAAGGGGGGATTGTGTTCAGCTGGGTGAAAAATATAAAACAAGTTTAGTATATTGATGAAAACTGTTTTGTGTTAATGTAAAAATCTGATACCCTTGTGGTTCGGCAGTTTTGTGAGGTTAGTTTTTACCATTAAACTACCTGACTTTACTGCAGACGTTTGCAGACCTTTAAGCTGGGGGCGCTGTTCTCCACTAAATGCAAATTGGGACCAACCCATACTACAACAGTTAACCCATAAAACAATTAAATACAGCTTTACATCACAGGAAATCACACTGCTGGTATGTTAAAATCCTAAGGGGCTAATTCATAATCCAATAGATGCATGTGTCAGGGCGAGTTCCAATGCATGAATCACTAAAGTTGGCTCTACCTGCTGTGATGGTTTAGCTTCTGAAGTGTGTGCTGCATGTTTTACTGGTCTGTGGTGAAGCGTCCTCTAGACCTCCTCCCCACAGCATCCTGAAGCAGCAACAGAGGAAGATTGCTTTTTTCAGTGCTGTGACAACCACTGCAACAGGAGGTCTCTCCTGCCAGCTGCCATCAGTTCCCGAGTGGTTATATGATGTATGAAATGACATTGTGAAAAAGATCGCTCATAGTGATGAATCTACAGAGGACTTTCACCGCAATCTGCACTTTATAGTGAATTTCAGCTCATTGTTTAGTCATCCAGTCTGTAAATGTAATGTTTTGGTTCTCTCTCACTGCTCTCATAATGTAGTTTTTGGACCACCATCAGCAGACAGCAGGAGTTGATGATGAACATAGTGGTGTATTTAGCAGCTAAAGAGCCAGATATCTCTGTCAGGACAACAGAGCTTGAGAGAGATAGAGTGAATATAGAGTGCTGCAGAAACAAGTCCTTAAGCCATGAAATAAGTTAGGAAGTTATTGAGTTTTTGCAAGTGGAGTTTTAATTTAGATGTCTGAAATAAGGTGTGTGGTAAACACGCCTAAGAGATTTCCATGTTTTTCTCTACATTAGTAAATACCTCACATTTGAATTAAAAAGTGTTGAGCTTTAAAAATAAATAAATTGGTGTAAATTTGTGAATATTATCTCGCTGAGAATCATGAAGTTGTGTTCACCACAGAGCTTCTTTTTAAAACAAAAATCCCACAGGCTTTTTGACAAGGGGACCAGAGCAATACTAACTTCTGGGTTAGCCTACAAAAATAGGTCATCCCTGCCGCTCTCTATTGGACTAGCATTAGTCAGGTGACAAGAATCATGACTCTGAATGAAAGTTGGAGTTGCTCCATAAGGGCTGGATGTGTGAATAAGCAACTGTTTGCTGACAAGTTCACCATATCAACCTAAAAGTTGATGATATGTCAGTGCTCTTTACAATTAGCCTTTCATTCACAGACAGACAGACAGACAGACACACACACACACACACTTACAAACAGCTACCATGCAAGGAGGTTTTGTTAATATTTTGCTTATTGAAGATATAAATTACCCACTGTAAATGTGTTTTTAATATCTGCTGGTAGTGATATATATTTTGTATAATTATATACCTTAATAGTGTGCATACTGCACTTTATACTTATTAAACATACAGTATACAGCTTTCACTGACAGTATAATACAACCTTCAGTGCCATTTCTATCTTGGCCCATCTGTGCTCTCCTCTGTTCTCTCTGTGTGTGCTTTTTAATTCTTTATTTCTTTGGACACATTGTTTATTAATCACTTCAATGTCCTTGCCGCAATACTGATGCAATTTCCCCCTCTGGGATCAATAGAGCACTATCCCTGTACAATGGTACCATAACCCTTCAGGCTGTGGATAATCAGGAAATCAAATGAAAATAGGTACTGTTGTATTGTGGGTGATGCTGCATTAAAAAGGACAAGGTTTAAGCCTTTTTTGGGGTCAATGTTTAGAGTTCACATTGGTTTACTGAACAGTGTATAATACTGTAGAAATATAATAATATCCAAAGCTCAATGGTCATAGAATTTGAACTGGATCGACGTGGCAAAAACCTGGAAGACTGGAAATGTCATTCACCCCCTTTCACCGTATTTGAGATGTTTTGCTATTTCCAATAAATGATGTAACTGAACTGAAATCCAGCTGTGTGGAGCCTTCAAACATCAAATTGTAACAGCAAATTTACCCAACTTAATCAAAAACCTCTAACATTTCAAAATTAACATGGTATGACTCGATTAACTGATAGTAAAATGCTACATTTAGCACATTTTGCGAGGGCGAGTTTGCCGGTTAAATCCATCAGTCTGGGTGGTAAAAGAACAGAGCATCTTGTTCCTTTCACTTGGCTTCTGGATGTTAATAGGAGTGGGCTGACTGACAGGCACAGACAGAGTGAGTGAGTCAGCTGGGCTCCAAACAAGTCAAAGCTATTGTGATTCAGAAAGCGTTTAAAGAGGCAAAGGAATGCACAGCAGCCACTGGAGCATTGCACACCAAACCAAGACACATATGTACCTGTGTATGTAAAGACCTTTTCTTACACAGAGTGCTTTACATCAAGTCCCCCTCCTTTCAAAAAAGTGTTTTTCTTCTTGCTCCTATAGTTAAATGTTTGAGCTTTACTGTGTAGAATGATGTATGTGAGAAGGATGTTATAGCCGCACAATTAATTGAAATATTATCAAAATCATAGATTTTTTCATGAAGGTTAAATGTGTGATAAAACAGAATTATAAATAAGTGCTGTATTGCTGCAGTGCGCCAGGTAGTTTGTTATACAGACCCATCTGGAAAGGACCTGCAAGAAAGCAGGCGCTTTCAAAAACTGTTCGGTAGGTGATTAGACGAACCATCTGTCTATCACAGTCGATCAAGGAGCTAACTTTAACCAATCAAATCAACAGCAGCAGAGTGCTACCACCAGTGGAGCCTGTTGGTAAATCAAACTCTAACCAAATCCATCGAGAGAAGAGCGAAAACATCTTTTCATCGAGAAGGTTAGAGTTATTCTTTGCTCTTCTTTTAATAATATACTCTCCAGTTCTGATATAACTGATGCTATAGCAGCAGCTAAGCTAACTTCTTGAGGGGCCACCATGGTTGTTTTTAAATGCTTCTCTTGCTAATCGTCACCCCAAATGATCAGATGATCATGGCATGAGATATATCCTGGCCTACAAATCTTTTTCTCCAGATGTAAGAAAACATGTTTTTTTGGTACAGCCCCAAACAAATTTTATATGAAATTAAAATTGTGATGCTTATATGATCATTCCCACTAATCATGAATATCGTAATATCTGTCAAAATAATCGCATTATGATCTCTTTTTTTACCAGCTTGCACAGCCCCACTCAAAGTGCAAATTTCCTCTGCGCTCATTGAAAATATGATGGCATGAATATGAGGCAGGCATACGAGCATGATTTGTGACATCACAAACCTTTCGGAAGCAAATCCTGGTCCAAGATTCATTATTTGCATTTTTTGGGAATTTTTAACGAGGGAGAAGAAGTAGGTGCTATTTTAAGGATTTTCTTCTTTTTTTTAAAACCAAGCCAAACCAACATTGGAGAATTTTTATGTATGTCTTAATACATGTGTGATGGATGTCTTTAATTCTCTGAAAAAAATGTCCTCTAGCTGAATTTAACTTTGGCATACTGAGGCTTTTTCTTTTGTCTTTTGTTTTGTAATTGACACTTAACTGTTTATTGCTGATGCTTTAGATAAGTAAGACCTTATCTGCTTGACGATTAGACACCATTAGACGCCCTTTCAACCTTCAGCCCTGTTTCATAGAAATTACAACTAATTAGGAGACATCTTGTGTAAAACTTTGCATATTCATAGATTCTGGAATTTTTAATGAGGGAGAAGGAGTAGGTGCTATTTTAAGGATTTTAATGTGGTAATTATACTGCAAAAAACATGTCAGACATGTCATTAGAGAAACTTTATGTATACCTTAATACACACGTAGCGTGATCTCGAACAATCAAACTAACCTAAGCTACAAAATGCAACTTTCTTCAGATAGTTTTTTCTTTTTTAATTATAGTCATTTTGACAGGACATTATTGCAGTATTAACTTGTACTGCAACCCTACTCCTGAAATTGAACCTTAACTCAAAACTGAAGATAGTTTTCCATTTTAGAGGAATTTCTTCACCCCCTTCACACTTATGATGTCTGTTTTTCATAAATATAGAAATACACAGACAGACAGACACAGACAGACACAGACACACACACAGACACACACACACACACACACACACACACAGCCCAGCTTATTTCTCTCTTATCCAGAGAAATCCTTTCATCAGCTTTTCAGTGCTGGGTAATCAAAGTATAAAGCGCCATGTCAGTCTGCTATTGCCAGAGGCTGACGTGTGAGTGTGAGTGTGCGTGTGTATGAATATGCGTGTGCAGTCACCAGGTGCTAACACGATAACGTGTGTGTCCCCGCCAATGTTAAGTAGTATGGAAAAAATATCAATCTCACCTCAGGCCGAATGTGTGAGACTGCTCGTAGTAGAACAGGGAATTAATCTTCGCGTCTGAATTCACAGCAATCAGCCTGTCAATCAAATCCTGAGGAGTAAAATGAGAGGCTGTGACAACGAATGCAGCAGTGAAGCAAAAATTAAAAAAGCATGGGTATTTATATGTATGGTGAGAAATGCACATCAGCCTCAGTGTATTGGGTGTTAAAGAGGAGGACTTTGCGAGGTAAAACAAATGTGTGGGTGGTGGTTAAAGGCTAAATAAAAAGAGCAAACATGCCCTCAAATGGATGAAAGAGGCATTGCATGAAGTCAGGACGACACTGTGAAAAACACTCACAGGGATGGAGGTTGGCATCTCTCTCAAGGTGTATTCACTCTTGTTGGCTAAAGGCTGCCGGCCCAGGAGCTCCCACACCGATTGGGAAGAGGAGAGCAGGTTGACCAAGGACAGAAAGGACTGGTGAGACAGAAAGTGAGACTGATAATCAGAGGGATAGAGAAAGTAGTAAAAACAAGCAAGAACTAGAATGGCAATCAGTAGAGCGCATACCTCTGCCAAGACCCGACAGTCCCCTTTTGTACTCACTCATAGATACAATTTTCATCAAGATCCATGATTTGTGGAAATCCATTCAGTAGTTTCTGTGTAATCACAAACCAACCAACCAACCAACCAACCAACAAACAAACAAACGGACACAGGTGAAAACATAACTTTCTTAGCAGAGGTGAGAAAAAAAACAGGTAAAGAGTGATAAATAATCTACACTCCAAACTCACAACTGATCCTTTTTTGAACATGAATATAGCAGCAACAACTGTTTGTATGTAAATATATAGCTGGATCTAAAAATTCTAAGCAAGAAAAAGGCTATGCAGTAATAGAATCTTGATCCATATTTGATCACCACTACCTAATTTGACAGTTTGATCCGAGTTTCAAGAGCAGTGTGTTCAGATGCCTTTTTTTCCCAACTTTTTTGACTGGATGACACATGCTGGTGCCCTGGTACGATATTTAGTGGCAGTGATTGTCTGAAATGTATGTAACCTTTAAAGTGTGAACTATTTGTGAAAAGTGATCTAGTGTGGAGTCACTGATGATGATTCAGGTGATTGTCATCAAGATTTAATTTTATCTAATTTAAAGGTACTTTAATCATAATTTGTGCCATCTATTTAGTACCTCCACATAGGAGGTTATGTTTGTGTGTGTGCGTTTGTTGGTTGGTTGATTCGTCAGCAGGATTACACAAAAACTACTGAATGGATTTCCACAAAACTTGGATGGAAGATGGGCCCCGTCCCATCTGAATAAAGGGACGGATCAAGGAATTTTTTCTCACTTTTCTTTAACATTCAGGCATCAGATAGGTTGATAAAAGAAAAAATGTGATGGCTCATTAGTCAGTTGATACCGATATCAAGCTACAACGATGAAAACAATGTATTAGTCAATTGAAAGAACAAATTTTGCAAACTATTTTAAAAAATCGATTTGTTGTTTTAGTAATTTTTCCAGCAAAAATGTCAAACATGTCAAAACAAAGCAAACCTGAAAAAAAAGGATGTTACAGAAATAGAAAGCTGCTGACTGCATGTTAGCACTGTGTGAACACCATGAAATTACATCTGAACATGTGAACACAACAGCAGCCTGAAGGATAAAGTCTTTCTGCTCTCATCAAGAAGAAAATGGAAATACATAAATTAGAAGAAAAACAATGTAAGCACAATGAAACATACATGAAAGGATCAACAAAGCCTTTAACAATTGCAATGGTTGTAAAAAAGGATATAAACATCTGTGGGGGTTTTTTGTCAGGTTAAAATCTCCATTCTTTTATCTGCTCTTGCCTGTGTGATCTTTCAAAGGTGCATTACAAACTGTGACACGTGTTGTTGTCTGTCTACTTGCGTTTGAACGAATCTGAACTGAACTCATAAGGTGAAAACAGAACAGATTCCCCCCACCTTACAACTCAGCTAATTTGCCAAAAATGCATGTGTAATAAATGCGTGCTAAATACTTTACTTTGTTCTGTGCCACACAGGTCGAGGCACAAAACATCACACATTCTTTAAATCGCACATTTTATCGGTTTCCACTACAAACTCAGTTCTGGGAGTGTTGCCTCTGTGCTGGCGGGGATGGACTTGAAGGTCTGCCTGTATGTTCGTAACCTGGCAGCTGACCCACTGATAAGGCAGGCTTTAAAGTCACCAGTGGCAGGGCACAGTTCACACTTCAGTGGCTGTCTGTCTTCACTTGGCTAGTTTCACTGAGAGAGATGGCTTGGCTGCTGTCAGAGGCCAGCATCAGACACACACATAAAGAAACACACTAGAGCTTCAAAGTCTGGGCCTGTCCTGGACTAGACCTGCAAATCCTGTCCATAAGAAATTCTAAAAATGAAGCATCATGCAAAGAGGAATCCGTCTCAAGGTTTTAAACAGTGAGAGTCTACAGAAAAGACTAGAAATATGACCTTACATGTCACAGCCACGTCACACACAGTACCTTGAGGCAGCTTCTGTCGATGGGGTCCATTGGTGTTGGCTTGGGCCGAACCACCCTGACATCTTCACCGCCACACTCGAGAACAGACCACAGCTCTACCACCAGGGCCCGGACGAAACCTGCAACGCAACACAACATCAAGCCAGTGGTTTCAGTTTGGAGAAATTCTGACTTATGATCAAAACTACATTCATTTTGACTATAATTCCATATATACGTAACACAATGACATAATATATGACTATTTTTGTCATGGGTTAACTTTTTAAATGTACTTATTTCTTTCTTTAATAAAACATCTAAAAGCAAAAGTCTTATCAGATGGGGGACCCTGTGAAAAACTCGTGTCAACTTTATGTGCCAACATGTTTCAGTTTTTTGGCCTCCATCAGTGTCATCATGAAACACTTTAATAACGACATTTAAACGCACCCATATGAATCCATCGTTGATGTATATTATTAGTTGTCTTTTATATATTTTTTTTCCTTTCTGATGTTTTTATGCCTGACAAACTCTATTTAAATGTCTTTAATGTGTTAATGATGACCCTGACGAAGGCAACAAGCCAAAATGCGTTAGTCTAACACTAAAGTTGTTCTATAATATAATTGTTGCTGTAGTTTTGACCTCTTTAGAGTTTTCCCCTTCTCCATGCACCTTGGAAGTACTTACAGTTGGGCCAGAAACCCCTATTCTGCTTTTATGAAATTCTGAATTGACACAGAAACTTTGATTAGTGAGTTTGAAATCATAAGACTCTATCTGGCAGGACTGCAATGGAAGCATGAAAGATCTCTTCATGCAGAACTTATCTGCTTTCTATTTTTTTAGATGTTTAAATATTATAACATGTCAAAAATGAATTCACTTATTACTGGAGGTTCCTTGACATTTTAGTCTTTGTTGAGAGGAAGCGGTACAGACAGAGTTATGAAATATGAAGGGAGAAAAAGGTGAATAACATAGAACAGAGGTCCCCAGCCAGATTCAAACCATGAACAAAAAGATTATATTGTATACCTCTTAACTATTCAGCCACTCAGATGCACAATTTTTAGAATATGACAGTTCTGAATATACAAATAAATTTTATACTTACACATTTACAGATCATATTGGTTGTATGCCACTATCCACGTCTATGCCTCCTCTCTACCTAGCATTAATGTGTACCAGATACGTAGCATGCATTCAGAAATGATGTACAAGCCCCGATTAAAATTTTTTTTTTTGACATATACTCAATTGAAAACACTACAAAGACAATATATTTAAGGTTTTATCTCATCACCGTCATTGATTTTTGTAAATATATACTTCTTATACCAGCATCATATTTCAAACAAGTTGGGACAGGGGCAACAAAAGACTGTGAAAGTTGTGAAAGGCTCCAAAAACACCTATTTGGAACATTCCACAGGTAAACAGGTTCATTGGTTACAGGTGACAGTATCATGATTGGGTATGAAAGGAGCATCCTTGAAAGGCTCAGTTGCTAACAAGCAGGTATGGGGCGAGGTTCACCACTTTGTGAAACACATGACTGTATAAAGGATATTACTACATCGGGAACACTTCATTAAAGCATTGAAGGTAAACAGTTTGTTTGGAAATGATTGCATTCTGTTTTTATCTACATTTTACACAGAATCCCAACTCTTTTAGAATCAGTGTTATACTATGAAGCTAATAAAAGATGTGTTTCTGAAACAGACATTTAAACCTGATTTTCAATTCTTGTCACACAGGCGCTCATATCTCATACTCTCCTAATCCTTACAAAAACTTGACACCTCATCTTGCTCTTTCTTCCTCCACTTATCCAGTCACAAACAATGTGACAAATGTGTTGCTTCTGGGCTGCATGTCACCTGCTTTATGTTTTTTTCGCAACACCAACTTGGAATACAAGCCTTGAGCATCACAGCTGGTAAGTGTTTGTTTGTGCAAGAAGGTGCTTTAGTACCTGAACTGTGCAAAGCCACCACCCCTGGAGCAGTCGCTGCCACCTGCGTCACCATCACCCCGTATCCAAACTTCTCACAGCGGCTCACCTGCAGAACACAGAAAACACAAAAGTATTTTAGTACTCTATCTTTTTGCTAAACGAATGCAAGGTCAGAACAGTGTTAATATATAAAGGATTAAAATAGAAAAAGAAGGACTTAAATCAAAGCAAACTGAGCTTTATTTCGAAAGAAAAGGAGAATTGTAAATTGAGCATTTAGGATTCAGTATGCATTCCTGCTATGACACTGCCAGAATCCTGAAAAGGCACTACATAATAATGTAGTTTAGCACACTGAGGAGAAATCAAATTGCAAATTGATTTTTGAGTGTGCAGGCCCTTCATTAATTACAACGCAATGTCACAACTAAAAATAGACTAAATATAATTACATTCCATAATTAAGTGAAATGCCAAACGAGTGAAGCAATTACATGAGTGTGTAAACAATGGGAGTAAATTAAGCCCACGGGGATTAGCTAAGGTTTGCAGTATGACCGAGTGTGTCTACAATAAGAATCATGGACAATGCTATGTATATAAGGCATATGCAGTGTCCAGGGATTAATAAATTAAACCCAGTGTGGGAGTAGCAGCGTGTAACAGGCTCTAGGCTACTGGTGAATACTGAACAGTCTTCAGGAAATATGACTGTGGCCTTGAGGTGGAGCAGGGGCAACAAATTACCACAGAGTCCAGAATGAATTAGGGATACGGATGACACAGGCCAACACAATGAATAAAGGTCTTTAAGATAAATCATGTTCTGCAGGATCGGACGTTATAGAATACAAAAGCCTAGAAATACTGCATGCATGCGTGCTTTTTTTTTTATTGTACACAGCAAACATTCAGTTTGTGCAGGATTAACACCGATTCCACATCTCAAATGTAAATGATTTTTGAGGGTCTAATGATCATCTTTTTCTTGTTTGTCTCACCATCATTGATTTAACTTGGATTTGGATTTTCTCAAATGTACCTTTTGCAATACTTTGTATGTGTTTTCTAAGCCTCGTCAGTTGCTTATTTTTACTTGACTTGGTTCAAGTTTGTGCTGCGCATCCAAGAAAACCTTATAATTAATTTGCAACATGTATTCACGTAAATAGTTGTTGCATGTTTTCCTGTAATCAGATTAATAACTAGAATGGTACTCACTAGAGCGCATACTGTACCTCTACCAAGGCCCAACATTCCCTTTTCATTCAGTCAAGCCTAATCCAGTATCCTGATTTTTTTTTCATCAAGATCTATGCATTATTCCTTAACAAATATGAGGAAAATGTTGAAAAATACTCAAAATACTTGATGAATGAAAAAAATCCTGGATCCGTCCCTTTATCCGGATCTGCACTAAAAGTTAACAGGGTCTATTCTGGGCTGAGACCCATCCTCCATCCAAGTTTTGTGTTCATCAATCCGTTCAGTAGTTTTTGTGAAATCCTGCTGAAAAAACAAACCAACTAACAGAGATGGGTGAAAACACAACCTCCTTTGTAGAGATAAAAATAATAATAACAATAATAATAATAATAATAATAATAAAATTAAAAAATAAATACTACTTTCAAAGATGAAAACTTCATGATTTAATTCAATATAATTTAATGTACTTGATGCAACAGTCTGTGTAATGACATTTTTTCCTTATATTGCTTCAGTGTTGGCTGACTGTAATATAAGCCATTATTTCAGCATCAATGCCATCGAGAGGGATTAAAAATCGAGCCAAAGTTAATGCTCCCAGGGCTTCCATAAAGGTGATGAAACAGTTCCATGTAAATCGACATCAGCTCTTTTCAGCATGTCTGCACTAAAGTCCAGTGCTTTGTACAATTGATTCCTATGAAGATTGACTCATCTGATCAGCTTACATTTTAACTTGAAATCTGCTACCAGAGCTTTTACAACTAAATGACTCTGGCAATGTCTGGAGTTCCTTAGTAGTAGGCGTTTACATCAGCTTAAACAAAGATAGCAATTGTTGTACGGTAGGTGAATGGGATGAGTGGTGCTGTTTCCTCACTGAGACAGTTGAGGTGCCCTTGAGCAAGTCATTTGATCCCCAAACTGCTCACTAGGGCCTTGCAGTGCCTAAGTGCAGTTGAATCAGGCAGTTTCCAGGTTTGACTGTGTGTATGTGTGTATGTGTGGAGCAGGGTGTTGCTGTAAAAGAAAGGACTACACATGAACGTTGGGGAAAAAAACATCTAAATGTCAGCACACCTGGAAAACTGGGTGTGAATATATAGAACTTGTGAAGTATAAGACAACATTTTGAACACTATTATTTTTTATGATGGAAAAGGACCAAATTGAAAACATCCACAGTTACACTTGTGTTGGATTATAAAGTGCTGTGTTTGTTGTTACCTGTAGTTTTTTAGTAAAGCGAGAGAACATGTAGGAGACACACTCGTTGATGGCTCCTGTCTGCTGGAGCAGCAGCAGGCCTTTAGGAGTTGCAGCAAAGTTCAGCAGGCTATCCAACAATGTCTCTTCCCAGATCAGCCTGTTCCAAAGTCAAAGGTAGAATCAGAGGCAGCTGCAGCACTATGTATTCACACACAATGTATTTAACATCATGAGATTTAAACATACACAACATCAGTGTTTGTATGTGTGTGCGTGTAGCCTCACATGTTCTGCATCTCCTGGGTGGATTTTCCAGCAGCGGCTCCAGGAACCGGGGTCGGAACTCTTTCTGACAAAGAACTGGTCTAGAAATAAAGAAGGAATACGTTTTATCATTATTGCTACTCAATGTATGAGTGTTTGGACGCATGTGAAGATTTTGACAAAATGATTCACATCATGCTCCTGTGTGGGAGACTTAAAAGCAGCTCCCTATGTTTTCTATATTCAAGATTCAATTAACCCTGATCCTGATGTTTGTCTACAACGAGCCTTTTATCTTTAGTCTTGATATTGTAATTCTTTACATATATAATTGATCATTTAATCATATAGAATTAATCACTCTTGCTAATTTCACCTAGAAACAATCTTAATGGAATAAAGATCAATTTAAAAAATTGAATAAATAGAAATTTTTCAGTCCTAAAGAATCCACTGTTTGTGTCAGACATTTATACTGTATGTTAGCGCTTGTGCATCTTTAACAAACTAAATGATGTGCTAGGGGAGTGGCTGAGGTTGATTACTGCGTAGTTGTGTCATAACAACGATACAGAAGTCCTGATTGCTCGTTTAAATGCAGTTTCTGAATAAAGGCTGTGTGTATTTCTTCATAGATTGTTTTGATAATTTCACAGTATTTACATATCATGTACATTTCACTTTGTACAATATGGAACCTTTAACTGGTAACTGTTTGTTGTACGCTTGTGAACTAAATAACATCAAATTTCTCCTTAAGATGTTGGTGTGTATTTACAGTAGGTGGACTGATGTCAACTTGCATCATGACTCTGAAAATAGATCGTATCATCATACACTACGTGCTGTCCAGTGTATCACAGTGGAGTACGTGCAGAATAATTATTAATATTTAACAAACATTGGGTAAAGTCAGGAGGAAGTGATCGGGGAAATGTTGATTGGCTGATGGCGAGATGTCTCGTAGAAGTTAATTTTTGACATGGATGTTTTAGATAAAGACTTGTAAAGGCAGTTTCACTACTTGCCTTTTCTATGTTTTTATCTGTATCGTAGCTGACTTGTTTTCAGTTCAGATTATATTAATAAAGGTACTCTGATTCTGATGCTTTGTTATGACAAGAAAAGTATTCTAAAAATTAAATGAAGCAGATTAGAATGGCTAGTTAATTCCCTCCATTTGCAAGCAGTAGGTTCCTGCAGCAGTGGAGGAATAAAGAGAGAGCACAGCATTCATCAAGCAAATGAAACATGACAGGAGTATTCTAGCCAGAGACACTGAATATTAGACATGGATACCCCTCCATTAGATATTCTAGGGGGAAAAAAATTCAGAGACAAATTTTATTCACCATTTTCACAATGTTTTTATGGGCACATTAGTTATTATTCTGCAAGAAAGGCTCTCATACTTGCTTTTACAGAATCTGCCTGTAAAAAAGAACCAATTCCATACAGCATTACCAAATATTAACCAGAATTTTTGTCATTTTTTTATATGAAACCTTCCCCTTAAAAAACACGGAATCTATTCAATAACCACTCAAAATCTGAGTTGAAACCTAAGCCATATAGTATGTGAATATCTGACACAAAAACAAACTTTGATCCATGTTATATGAAGAAATTAAGTGCAGATACCTTTTTCCAGGCAGCAGCTACAGCCTTGTGCAGGCCGTAGGGTCGGAGCACCTGTAAACCCTCACAGGTGTTGTATATCTGCCTACAGACAAAGATGAAGGCTCCACATAACGTATCAGACACATCGGATTCACTTAGTGATGACAGCTCTTTGTCCAGCAGCCTGAGAGTGAACTGTACGATGACATGAGCAGCAAAGGTTCTGCAGAGGAGACAAAGAGAAATATGCTGACAAGAGATACAAAACACACAAACACACAAAATGTTTAATATGAGATCCAGTGAAAATGTATGTTGACTGTGTCTACATGAGTATCCTGATTATCCAGGTTTATGACTATGATGACTATGTCTGCCTGCAGTCGTGTCTTGATTTCTCAGTTATCTCAGTCACTATAATCTGTGCCAACACAGAATACTCAGAAAAAAGGGTATTGTATTTACATGCTAAAGTTGCCTTGTTTCAATCCGAGTACTCCAGATAGCAAATCTCAAAACTGTTTCTCAAAACTGGGATAATGTGTATGTATCCAGGTTTCTGAAACCAGGATATGATGTTGATATGTGCGGCAGACACTTCAAAAAACTGGATCATATCCAGGACACTGGAGGTAAATGCACACAGTGTGCAAAGAACACAGTGCATCAAAGCCATGATTTCAATCTGTGACTGGTGCGGACTTTGACCTTATTATTTTTCAAAATCTTTTACATGCACAAGAGCCTCTTTAAAACACTGAAGGGAAGGGAAAAAACAAAAAAGCATAATAGGTCTCCTTTGAGTCCTTTTCCATCCATTGTTTTAATGATATTTTGCTATATATCAAATAAATTCTATTACATTTCTTTATTACTCTAATTGATCTATTTGTATTGCTCCCTGATTTACAATTCATCTAATTCACAGGTTTTGTCTGCACTATTTGTCTAAATTTCTAGAGTAACAAGAAACATGGGTTTAAGTTCCCAGTGCACTTTAATATGCTCATTAATACAGCATATTTCTCAGAGGAGATATATGCAAGGATTAATGGCAGACTATTTTATCACATTTACCAAAACAACAATTTGTACGCAACAGCCGTATCCACCTTAGTGAACGTATTATTGCTTATTCACAACAACAGGCTGTAGTTTAAGGTTGGACAGACTGACCCAGGTTACAGACAGGTCAGGGTCAGCCAATTAAAATAGCATACATTAATACTGAACACTCTGAGTGACCCTGAGTGCCTTTAATAAAACATACTGTTGGAGTCTGAGTAGATCAAAGATATAATCGCAGTGACTGACAAACCAGCAACATCCTCGGGTCTAATCTGGTCTCTGTGCAGAATCAGGGGGATTTGTTATGCAAACTTAACTTTATATTAAAGTCTTCTTGCTCCGTCAGAAAAATGTAATTTATTCATTACCATGAAAGATACAAAATGAAATTGTCTATTTAATCATAATTCGATCACAGCGTCTCACCTCTCACTGTGGGCTACTACTAGATTCTTCTCGTACAAGAAGAGAGATAATCCTCTGTCGGTGTTTGCGATGCGAGCCAAGACGTCAGCTATGAGAGTCAGTGTTGCTGCGGGAGATTTTAATTTAGCCTGCAAACCGTAGAGAATACACAAACAAAGATTACCCAGCTGATTCAGAAGCAGGTAGAATCCCAGGAGGGATGGACAGATGTTGAATACTGAAATAACATCATTAACTGTGACAAAACAATGGAACTGAGAAAAAGCTATTATATTTTCAAAAGCGATGCCTCCACAAACAGTTTTTCAAAATACCCTTCCTGCTGTGACAAATAAACAAATACTTTTTTTTGTCCTTATAACATGATTCTAACAAACACTTACGGATTCAGATATGTTGCTGGAATCAAGGATAAAGGTTTGGTTTGGGGTAATAGTTGATGTTAGGATAAGTTTGTGGTTATACACCTTGCGTTAGTAGCCAAGATTAGGACTGGATGTATAATCAGAGAAATATGGTAAAAGGAAATGTTATTCATTTAATGCTGGGTGTTAAAATTGGAGCTACTGGTTAGGAACTAAATCAAGTCAGTGGACAGTAGGGTGAGGACTAAAGGCTGAAGCATTTATTATGACTAAAGTTGCCATATTTGACTAGTTTGTGTCACAGTCAGATATCACTACGTCTGACCATTTGCCATCAGAAGATATAAAACAGTATTCAGAGTCTTGCTCATAATTTTAATCTTGGTGGCGAAAGTCACTAAAAAGGAAGGAAGGAAGATCACTTGAAAACTTCGACACTGGTGTGTGTGTGTGTGTGTGTGTGTGTGTGTGTGTGTGTGTGTGTGTGTGTGTGTGTGTGTGTGTGTGTGTGTGACCTGCTGTTCAGTGAGCAGAGCTATAACCGGAGCCAGCAGTGTCTCTATTATGGGGGTCTGGTAGAGACACTCAGCAGCACACTCTGTCCTCTCACACAGCTTCCACAGCACCTCCATGGCCAGACCGCTGGGAGACAGGGAGTCTGAAAGCATAAACAGTAAATTATAACTTTTTTCCAGCTGAAATAACCCGTGCTTTGTGTTTGGACTGTGTCGATATATTATTCAAATAAAGTACATGCAAGTCAAAACATTTGTTGATAACCTGAGAACCAAATTTTGCCTAGATGCTCCTACCAAACCAGCTGGATGCTTGTTTTGCAGATTGGATGCATTTAAATCATAGACTGTATTATAGAAGCCACAGTGACGTCACCCACTGGTTTGTGGACCACTTCTGCATTGGCTTCACTTTTCAAACCAAGAGGCAACATCCATTTCTTTTTTTATTTATTATGATTTATACATTATCATCATAGGTGTGTTTAAACCTATCATTACAATGCTGCTTACATGTTAAGCAACAGTAACAAATACAACAATGTCAGAGTATACATAACAATCAACAGTATGAAAGAGGTCATTAAGCATAATGAGCTCTTTAACCTTTGATGCTTGAAGGACATTATGCTGGTAATACCTCTCCATTTCTACTTGACTATAATTTTAATGCAGGACTGATTTGAAGGATATTCTACACTGTAATATCTCTACCTTTACTTCAGTACATAATACTATTGAATTTATACTTAAATATTGCTTTACGGAGCTTTAAATCAAAATATCCTCCAGCCAAGACAAACTCCCTCACACACACAAACATTAACTCTGCATCTACCTCGGACACTGCATTCTGCAGCATCATCACACTGCTCAGAATATACTCTCACAAGTGGTGCATGTGATCCTCATCAGACTGCAGGTAAAATATTAATATAAATCTATGACTTGCTCGACATGACTTCCTGCAGCAGCCGAACAAGCTTCTCCTCTGACAAAGTCATGGTAGGGGACACTATTGATCACTGGCAGGGAAGCCGCTGCAGTGTAATTCATGAGAATGGATGGTGCAATAAAGCAAGGTCTTCCAGGAGACAACCATAGGACTGCATGACTCAGTACAAGGTTAAGAGATAAAAGATATGGTCTGAGCAACGCTGTTATGCCTCATAGGGAGGGTCACTATGTTCCTTCGGTCCCTGAGTCCAGACTCACAATCTGGACAGAAACCAGGAAGGAAGCCGAAACTCGTTGACGTAGTATAAATCCGTGTGTGAGTGTGTGCGGCCTCACCTGTGTGTGAGGTGTCACTGTGCAGAGGTTCAGGGTGTTGGTACATGATGTTGATCAGGATGACAACCAGGTCTGTCACGCTGACTGGATCTGAAACACACACACAAAATAATTAAATAATCAGTCAGTGTCTAGACAGAGACAGTATAAAAAGTGAGTACTGCTGAGAAAGAGATGGAATGAGTCCAGGTCTGAAATTTTGGTAACCTTGAAGATAAGGATCATCTTGGCTCACAGTTTGAACCAAATTTTATGAACGGGAATGTGTTTTATTATCCGTTATATTTCAAAATTACCAGCTGCTTGTTCAAAGTGCTTTATATAAAGACTCAAAGAGTAAACAGCAAAAAAGTGCTTATAACCAGTAACATCCATGTATACGTACACAAAATACACATGAAAAACTGTCATACATAAAATACGCATGTCTAAAGGGGCTTTATATAACATATCATACTTCATAAGACTGACTTCTTATTCATATTACAACTGAAACTAATTATACAATTACCAATTGGTCAAAATGACCTTGCACCATCCATTCTCATAATTGACAAAAATTTTATTGCAAAAGTATGGTAAATGGTCTTGCATTTCTATAGCGCTTTTCCAGTCTACTGACACCTCAAAGCGCTTTACAATACTTGCCACATTCACCCATTCACACACACATTCGTACACTGATGGCGGAGGCTGCCATGCAAGGCGCCAACTGCTCATCAGGAGCAATTTGGGGTTCAGTATCTTGCTCAAGGACACTTCGACATGTAGCTGAGGGGAGCCGGGATTTGAACCAGTGACCTTCCGATAACTAGACGACCCGCTCTACCTCCTGAGCTACAGCCGCCCCAGCTGTATCTAACATTTGCTAGTTGCAGGTTCTCAAATGTGAAGATTTGCTCTAAGTTTTACATCATATATTTTTGGGTTTTGGACTGTTGGCTGGACAAAATAACCAATCAAAGTAATTTTTTTAGGTTCTAGGAAATTGTGATGAGCATTTGTCACTATTTTATTCCCTAAATGATTCAACGATGAGTCTGAAAAATAAATTATTATGAAAATAATTGTTAGTTGCAGGCCTAAGTGATAAGCCCATATACATATTACGATGTTAATATAACAGGCACATAATGCAATACATGTTGCTAAGGAATAGAGCTGCAATGATCAAACAATTAATCAGTTAGTTGATTGATAGACAATTGATTGCCAAATATTTTAATAATAGATTAATCATTTCAGTCATTTATCAAGCAAAAATGTTGAATGTATGCTGCTTTTCTTTGTCAATTATGAAAGTGAAAAGAAGAGTCTTTGGGTTTTAGACTGTTGGTTTAACAAAAGAAGCAATTTGTAGACGTCACTTTGGGTTCAGAAGAATTTTGATGAGCATTTTTTTTAAATTGTTTTAAAAATGTTATCCACTAGCGGTTAATCAATTAATCATGAAAATAATCAGCATATTAATAATAAACATAATTACTAGATGCCGCCGTACTAAATACTAACTGTATAATTAATTGTCACTATCTGTGTATTCCTCTGGTGGAAACATTTCTCATATTGTAAAGAAGAAATGCAAGGAAAACTACTGTCCACTAATCACCATCAGTCTGAGATGAACTTTTTAAGTATATATAACAATAAATCACATTTCAACTCCTTTCAGCTGGCTCTATCTCCGTCTATGAGAGAACACCTCTTCCATTGACAGAAAAATGATAAAACATTATCAGTTGTCACTGTGGCAAAATCAGGACAATAGAAACTACAAAAAACACTTGTTTAGTAATTGACACATATGATGACACATGAGTGAGTTACAGATTTTGTGCCCACGTCGAGGTGTGGAGAGACTCATCAACAGGCTTCACCCTAAAGAGTGGGTGCTATGATCAATCTAAACTGCTCTAACGTCATTGATTTGATTGCCTCCAGACTTACTTGGAAGAAGAGTGATCAATGGTTAATGGTTAATAAAACTGTGTTGTCATTCACTCTGTTACATAACTGTTACATAACTTTATCAGTGATTAAGATGAGTGGAGGGACCAAAATCAGTGCACAGGATGACTGGAGGGAGTGGTGCCAACGCTGACCAGACACATTCCTACATCTGCTATAAAGATTGGAGTGATATTTTGTTGTATAATCACTACGGGAGATATGATGGCAATAAACTATAACCAACAAACGATGCATTTTTCCCTTTAACTCCTTTGCAGCTGCCAGCAATGGATAATCAAATATTCTTTACAGCGTTTACACAACAAAGGAAGAGTTTAACTTTTCATGAATTATTTCAAATTGCTTCCTGGCGTAGAGATGAGGAGATCGTTACCACTCTCATGTCTCTACAGAAAATAAATAAATGAATACATGCAAAGCCAGCAGCGGGTTTGCTAAGCTTAGCACAAACACTGAAAACAGGGGGATATAGCTAGCCTGGC